>NC_135861.1:25997830-26250330 GCF_031162955.1 Sander vitreus | reverse complement strand
AGTGCCGTTTGTTTTCACCAGCAGAGGATGTGTCTTTGGGGGGGGGGGGTGAATTTACACAAAGGAAAAAAATGTTCTGAACACTTTCCAGTGTTTTAAGATTGAACCTGTTGAACTGAATGACACAAAGTATGTGTACAGGTGAAATAAGGCAGCAATTTTCTGATGGAGCACCTTATAGACTTGCTCCTTCCGTGAGCGCACAATGGAAATAGTCTTACACCAAGCTTGATTACTCTAAAGCAGAGCCATATCAGAGAATTTGCCCATTAGGAGCCCCCTTTTGAATGTGCTATTAGGAATAGCCTATTGTAGGAAAGGATGTAATACTGCATGTTCTGTGACATTTTAGTAGTGGGTAGTCCCTTTCATGTTTTTATGTTTAGTCCGCTTCACTGTAGATGTTGCCACCTCATTGCAACTCACAAGCTATTAACAATCCTCTCACAACTGGACTTAAAGCAGGCATTGATCTGCTGCTGAGGCAGCCTTAATTCATAGCATATTTAAAAAAAAAAAAAAAGATAGATAATGGGTTGCCTGATTTACTTTGAGTGGCTTATCTGGGGAAATACAAAGGAGCCCTTATCGTGAGGCGAAGGACTCTGAATCAGGGCATGTGATGAGTTACAATCAAATAGTTTCACAGTGCACCTTCACACAAAAAAGAGAACTTAAAAAAAATAAAATAAAAAAAGTTGGCTCGTCCACCCAACATTCCAAAGTTGATTTCATTTTCCACAATCCTGTCCCGCTGATTGAGGAAATCTTTTTAGCTTTTTTCTGGTGAATGAAGTGGGCATGTGTTTCAATGACAGGGTTCCCTATTTAGCCTAACGCTGATTACCTCATTTACAAACCTGCAAATATACTATTCTACTGTGTGTAAAGGAGTCAATGCCATCACCAGCAGCGTGGTCTCCACACCTGTGATGATGACAACAGGACCAATGAAATTAGCCAATTTTAGAATATGACCAGCCTGAAAATAAAGGGTGAAAACTCAGATTAAAAATTTTGTAATTCAGAATGGGCCTCTAAGATTTCTTCGGTTGGTAAATCACCACAGCTGCTACACCAGTCTGCATCTGGAGCTATCATGAAAGGGGCAATTTTGAGATGTTTGTGTCTTAATTTAGCTGTCAAATCAACATTGCACATTATTTTACAAAATAAAGGTGAAAAAACATTACAGTTGTTACACGCCGCTCCTTAAACGCTGACTGGAATAGCAACTGTTGGCACTAGCGTGGTTCGACAAGTCGAGCCGAAAGCCTGGTGTATCTCACGATTATTTAAGTGAACGATCATGTTAGCATCACTTGCTGTTTTTCTGTAGCATTTCTCCTACCTCCTTGTTTTGCAGCCTTGAGTATTGTTTATCTTTCCACCTGTTCTGACAAAAAAAAAAAGTCTATTCACAGTACGGGAATACAGATTTATCATAAGCAATGGTAGTTATACATAAAAAGTGTGCTTGGTTGTGCTGTATGTGTATATGTCTTATTTGACGTTGAAAAAATTATTTATGAGAAGCATTTATACAACAAAATACCACTGGAATGTGAAGCCAGACAATGTTATGATGCAGATTATGATGATAGTCTATCCCCTTTAACATTCAGTTGCGACTGGTCCGAGGATTCATCTTTTTTGAAAACAAGTAACCATGCATTGGCTTTTTTTTAAACACCATCTATTTCTTTGGTTCCCTCTTGTGCGTATACTTCCCTGTCTAGCCCTAGCATTATTTCAACGTTTACAGCTTCATTCTTGGTCAGCCATTGATTTCCCTGCAGTTGTAATGATACCACAGGTTGTCACAAGGGAGATAGTAAGGTGGATTTGTAATTCTGTATGGGGGCGAGTTTGAGCCCTCCGAGCCGTATGCCTTGGAATCCATTTGTCCACTCCGAACCAAATTCTGCTACATAGGTGTCTGTCTCCACACTGCCCTGACATTTTACTTTCAGTTTGACTACAAGGGGTACAGGACAAGGTGAAAGGTTTGAGGTTTTCTCACCAGGGCCCCCCCTCCCCCCACTAACCCATCCACCCACCGCCCACACCCACCCCACGCCTAATCCAGGACAGGACCAGCCCCACTCCCCCGCCACCCACCCTCTTATCTTACCTGAACCTCAAGCCATTCATTTTATTTGTTTGGGATTTTTCGACAATGCAATCCTGAAAGCACTTTGCCTTGTTATTCCTTTGTGTGAACATGTGAATGATAATTTGTTACAAAAATGTTAAATATGTAAAAGATCATTCACTGTTTTGGAAAAACCTGCATCTGTCTTTCTGACATTAAAAGAAAAGAAAACAATTTAGTGACATTAAACCTGAATCTATTTTATAAAATGTTTGCTGCAGCCAATTGGTCTTGTCATTCAGTATTGTGGCTTAGGGTTGTTTGTGTTCAATAAAGTGCTATTGCTACATATTTTCTGAGTCTGGGATTATTTCTTGAGAATGAATCCATGTTTTCAGGTCACGTAGGTCTCATATTTACATGATTAATCCTGAACTAGCTATTCTGTTGAATTCACTGGAATAGCTAGGGGCTACACAAAGCCGAGTAAAGTAGAAAAGAATGCTCCCACTTCTTTATCTGAAAAAGACTGAATCAAATCATTTCAATGTGAAAATGCTGACTGAAAGAGGTTTTTGAGTTGTTTATCTTGACTCAAACGGATGAGCTGATAGGGATGATGAAGCAAGGAAACGAGCTTGATTGGATTTGCCAGAGTGAAGTGTTTGTTGCCACTGTTATTTAGTGGTGCTGCAGAGCACGTTTCAGAGAATCACTCGTTTTAATCAGCAGGATCATACCTTTCATGTATTTATCGACTTTCAAAACAGTCCACACCTTTGTCTCCAATGTTCCTTGTAATATTTCTAACAGTACGACGACAAGAGAATACAATACTGAACCATGCTCATGGACCTGAAATAGTTGGTACAATGAATGAAGTGCCATACACCAAACAGGTGTGAAGCCCATAAAGGATTTCAAAACCTTTTACGTACTGAGGCATCAGAAAATGTCACCAAAAAGACAGAAATGTAAATATTGCAGTAACCAGTTGTACATTAACTGTGCTAACACTGCCTGGGGCTTCATTTTAATTTGAACTCAACCTCATGCATTGCGATGACATTGGTGTTGGAACATGCAACTACACTGGTAGTGATTGATGATTCAGGTTTTCAATGTGCTGCTCCTTCTGTTATACTCACACTCATACTGGCTGCTGTTCGTTTCCTTCCTGTTTACCTTCTGCCACATACAAGGAATTGCAACTGATGTGTTGGAAATTATTAAAGGAATAAAAAAAAAACGCACACTTTCAGAAATTGAGAAATATATGAATTTATTACATTAATTCCTTCTATTTCATTTAGATACCCACATGTCATGATGAAATTCTGCTAGTATTCTTTTGCTGATACATGTCAGTAAGTGTATATATGTGTATATTTTATCATTTTGAAATTAAATAATCTTTTATATTCATATTTTTTTATGTTATGAACACAACAAATTGGTATTGTACTGGTTATTTCTGTCAGTTTTAGGCAATTAGTTTACTATGTGGTCCTTTAATTGTTTTTGCATATTTTTTTGAGTAAGATCGATAGATAGAGAGAATCAGAAGCTCCATGTCTTACGTCATGACGTCCCACCCGCCAGCGTATCGACGACACAGAGGTGTAGGATGTAGTACAGGACGTGGCTAGCGAGCTACTACTTATAGTAGGACGTCTGAAAATACATAAACATCGTTATTAGGATCTGTTTTACTACATGTTTAAGTAAGTATATTAGTCCGTTACAATGTTTTCTTCCAATGTGTCTGATTGTAATTGGCCATTTGTCGGTGTAGTTTGCCCAGACTGAGGACTGTCTGGTTAGCTCGATGGCTAATATCCAGAGGAAACCAACGGTACCGTTGGCGCTACCAGTGCTACCTAGCTAGTTAGCAAGCGTTAGCCACATTTAATTAATGGCGAGCAAGCTATACTGACATCCGAACTCAAGCACTGGGGTGTTTATTTAAAATGACAAAAGTTTAGCTCATTATAACCCCAAAGGCATTGCGATGTAGTGTGTTGTGTAATAACAAATTAACGTCATACACGTCGCTAACGTGAGCATGGAGGGTTAGCTTGTTTGCAGGGCATCTGTAAATCTCCTCCAGACCGGTGTGGGCTTCTTTCACTGAAATTAGGTCAGTCACCAGTCACCTGGGACAACAGGATGCTCTCCTCAGATGTTGGAGCTCGGCTGGTGCAGTTTCACATGTTGACGATAACGTTACAAAACCACTCTTCGTTTCAGATCTAGGTCGGCGCTTTTTGGCTCTCGGATGTGTTTTAAATATGGCTGTGTGCTCGGATATCTATTGAGTCATTGTACATTTACAGCGTTTCTTGATTTAATAATGACACAATATACGTGTGGGTTAAATGGCAATGTTATTCTCGTTTTTACCTTTTCATGGAGTCGTCCTGGTAAAGAGTATAGTTTGCGTCTGAATATGATGAGAAAGCTTGAAAATCACAGAATGTAAATGGCCATTTAAATGTCTGTAAACGAGCTATATTGTGTGCATCACGTGGGTTTAGATTATATAGCAGAACTCGGCTCTAAGCATCAGCTATCCAATAGTCTTTTGAAAACTAAATAATCAATGTGAATATTATCATTTTTTTTTTGCTGTGTGTGTGTGTCTTATTTCTGCCAGATGTGACGTATCAGCTTTACATCAAGAGCTGAATGGGAGCATTTGAGGCCTTTTGTGAGTGAGGTAGGCTCTAATTGTTTGTATATATTTGTGGAATGTCTACAGGCACACATTGATACCGTTAAGTTGTCGGTAAATCTAATTTGCTTGGTCGTGTGCTGCTCAGGAGGTTGTGGATCCCAGTGATGTACCATGGGGTACGACATTACGAGGTTCCAAGGGGAGGTGGATGAAGACCTGCTGTGCCCTATATGCAGTGGAGTGCTTGAAGAACCGGTGCAGGCAAGTCCCTGTCTGAAAGATTACCCACCCTTAATTGTATCCATGTTTTTGAAATTTTAAATGTTTTGAGCTCTGTGTTCTCCTTTTCAGGCTCCGCACTGTGAGCACGCCTTCTGCAATGCCTGCATAACACAGTGGTTTGCCCAGCAGCAGATATGTCCTGTTGACCGCACGGTGGTGACGCTAGCTCACCTCCGGCCTGTGCCCCGCATCATGCGTAACATGCTGTCTAAACTACAGATCAGCTGTGACAATGCAGGTTTTGGCTGTACAGCCACACTGCGGCTGGACCAGCTGCAGTCCCACCTCAAGGACTGTGAGCACAACCCCAAAAGGCCTGTCAGCTGTGAGGAGGGATGTGGGTGAGTGGCTTCCATTTGGCAGGAAATGTACTGTACACTGCATTGTTGTCTAGCATTGCCAGACCTTGCTCCTCCTCTGCAGCGCTGCGGAGGAAGGTCTGGCTAGTCCACACAGCATTCCGGGATGGGAGAAAAAAAACGTGCTCTGGTTTATTGGCATGTCTTTAAACCAATCCCATTCATCTTGGGCGGTGCTCAGCGAGCCACGGTGCCGCTGCAAAAAAAAAAAGCCAAAATTGACCGTAGTTTAAAATTACAGCACAAAGAAAGTGCAAGGTAATCCGGACATCCGGCCAAAAATAGTGACATCCTGCGGAATTTCCGTCTGCACCGGATCAATCCCGGAAGCGGAACGTCGTGGTCGTGGATATAGACTAACTGCATTGTAACTGTTGGTTGCATTGATAGTCTCCTCCCCCTTTGGAACCAGTACCTAGGTTCATAGCTTCACAAGTCTCAAGTGATTAGGGGACACAAGGTGTAACTAATAATAACAATAGCTGCTCAACCAAATGTAATTATAATAGCTATCACCATCACATGTTTGTGCTGTAAAATATTATGAATATATGATTTGCAAAAGAAATATGACCTGTCCTCTGTATTGTATTGTATTAACCCCCCCAAACTCTTGCAGACTTGAGATGCCCAAAGATGAGGTGCCCAACCATAACTGCATCAAACACTTGCGGAGCGTCGTCCAGCAGCAACAGACAAAGATTTCAGAGCTGGAGAAAAATGTTGCAGAGCATAAACACCAATTGGGGGAACAAGTAAGAACATTTGCCTGCTCATTTGTGTTTTCATGAACCAAAAAACTTTCTAGCCTAGTCCGGAAAAGTATTTTTGTCTGTGGAACAAGTTTTGAATTAGCCAAGAGCATATTTCTTTTCCATAACAACTACTTTATATTGACGGAGTTTTCTCATGAGTAGCTGTAATGATTCACTCTAATTCGGTTACTAAAATGCTCTTTGAGATCTGGGTTTCTAAAGGACTCAAAGCATTTGCTACAGATTATGATTATTGTTTTGTAGAATGTTTGCCTATAAACAATTTGAGTGTGATTGTGGTATGGAAGCATGTTTCTGTCCATGTGACGTTTTGAATTGTGTTTGCCCTGTTTGTGTTTGGTACTGTGTATATCGACATTTAGCACCTTAGTTGAACGTAATTTAAGTTTTTAAGGTCTAATGTGTGTGTTGTCATTCGGACAGGAAACAGAGTTTTGTCACGATACAGTTATATAAAGAATGGGAAGAGGTCTATTTATATGCAGTTATCACTTAACCCTACAAGGCACTGCTGTTACAATATACAGTATATTCTTAATAGCTAGGTTGGAATTTGACAAAGTTAAAATCATTGTGGATCAGTATCCAATAAAAGTGATTTAAGGGCGGAATACTGGATACAAAAAAACCTGATAGAAATATGAAATGCATCCGGCTATTCTAGTTAACTAAATTACAAATAGTTGTGAAAAAAAAACCCATTTTAGGTAACTTTAGAAAAAAAGAAAACTAACTGAAATGATATTTTTTACTTGCAAAGCTAACTAAAATAAAACCTACAGGAAATGTCTTTAGTTTTAGTCTCTGACAATTTGGTCACACAACAAGCATGAGGAGGCATTGGTGCATATGTTTATTGAGACTGGGGTGTCTACATGACTGAGTCAATTGCCATGAATATCAACGGGTCCTCAGTGGAGAGGGTGGACTGCTTCAAGTAGCATGGTGTCCACATCAGCGAGGGTCTGACCTGGGTGCTGCAGACTGATTCAGTGGTGACAAAGGCAAGGCAGAGACTTTTAGAGTTTTACTTCGGATGCCTGAGGACATTCCAAGTATCTTCTCAAATACAGAGCTTTTCCGCCTTTATTTGATAGGACAGCTAAGTGAGAAAGGGGAGGGAGAGGGGGGAAGACATGCAGGAAATTGTCACAGGTCGAATCGAACCCTGGACCTCTGCGTCGAGGCATAAACCTCTCAGTATATGTGCGCCTGCTCTACCCACTGAGCCAACCTGGCCACGACGTGCAGCTTTTTGAGGCTGCCACCAGACTAGTTAAATTGGCCATTTATAAATTCCTGTTTTAGCTTTAGGAGATTTTGTGAAATCAGTCACTGAAGATGATACTTTTAATTTCCAGAAACGGGACATTCAGCTGCTAAAAGCCTACATGAGAGCAATCCGCAGTGCTAACCCTAACCTGCAAAACCTCGAGGAGAGCATCGAGTACAATGAGATCTTGGAGTATGTGAAATTTCATCCTCTCTTCTGCTTGTATTCTGATATAACTTAGTCCGAGAGCTGCAGCTCAGTCCCTTATTTTCTTGTGTGTTTTTTTTTTATTTTTTTTTTACTTTATCTTATATCTCCAGGTGGGTGAACTCCATGCAACCAGCCAGAGTGACACGCTGGGGTGGCATGATCTCCACACCTGATGCTGTGCTCCAAGCAGTCATCAAGCGCTCCCTCATCGACAGCGGCTGTCCGCTCTCCATTGTGAACGACCTGATCGAGAACGCCCACGAGCGTAACTGGCCGCAGGGACTGGCCACGCTGGAGACACGGCAGATGAACAGGCGCTACTATGAGAACTACGTTGCCAAGCGTATCCCTGGCAAGCAGGCTGTGGTGGTGATGGCCTGTGAGAATCAGCATATGGGGGAGGATATGATCCTGGAGCCCGGCCTGGTCATGATCTTTGCTCACGGAGTGGAGGAGATCTTATAACTTTCTAACGGCTAACTGAGCTGATCCAGAGACACGTGGGGACGTTTTGCCTGGGGGGGGGGGTTTGCTGTGACGAGTAGAGTTTTTCTCGTTGGAGTGAAACCTTCTTATTGAATCTGGCTTATTTAAAATCAAATCTTATAAGAGGCTCACGCCTAAGCTTGATACCTATGCCTTAAAGTAAGGACACATATATTATGAACCTGGCTAATAGAAACATAATCTGACTGATATCTGAGATAAAAGGTGAGACGTGATGTTTACAAGGTTTGTATTTGGTGCATTATATGATCTGATTGTTCTGCTCCGTGTCCTAATATAGTAATAAGTTTGAACCCCCGTTTAATGCCCTCAGTTGTATAAATGCTTGTAAATACAAATACTATATTGAATTATAAATGTCATTCTCTTATTCCTCTCACTGTAATTAGATTGTGACTTTTGTTTCTCTCAGTTCTGTTTAGTCAGCTTGTCTTACTGTCTGCAGGGACATTGACTGAAGATTTTTAGCGTGCTTGCTTTAGTATTTAGTTTCCTGTGAACATTTCACAAGACATTGTGCTTCTGAGTTTAGATTGTCTAAACCTTCTGTGCCATTTGTTTTATTTATTGTGTTGCCTTTTACACAAACATGCTTGAAGATGTTACCATTTGATGTATGGAAATCTTGCCTTTTTCGGTGCATTTGAAGTTCATTGCAGAAAGAAAATTGATTGTGTGTTTTGTTGCCTCCGTTGTAAATATAGTCTGTATGTTGGGTCCAGTTGAAGTGTTATATTTGAAGATTAACATTTTGGATTTAACTATGTGTAATGAGTTTTATTTGACAAATCATAATGGTTCACTTGATATTTTACGTCTTTTTCTGATTGAAATATATACTCTGATCTTTTCATTCTTCACAGTTAGCAAACATCTGTTCACTGACATGTCCCTACATACCATAGCTTGGAGATTGTAAAAAAACAAATAGTTGTAAAGTCACTCTTATGGCTTTTGAGATGTAAAATGTTTCACCATCAATTCACTTATTGCTGTAGTAAGACAAACGAGACTTCAAACGACTGGTATAAAAGCCCACAGAAGTGCAGTAAACAAATACCTTTGGATTGTGCCCTTTATTATTTTCCCTCTCAATGTTTTGTTTGTTTTGTGTCTGTTATGTATCGTGTTGTACAGACAAAGTAATAAAAAATGTCAAACTTCATCCCTAAAAAAAATGCATTTTCTCACTGGGATAATACGATTTAATATTTAGCTTTTTAAGTAGGAAAAATGCAGTTCCTTATTTTACCACACCATGTCGTCAATGGCACATCAGCTGAATACATAATGTAAATAAAACCTCAGTCTAGGGAAATTATTGCTGCTTTTAAAAAATCAGGGCAGTGAGGACGAGATGTGGGATGTCAAAGGTTGTCAATCCAGGTCAAGAAAATGAAGAGGAAAATTAAGCCACAAACCTCCAAGGGAGGAAGGTCTGACTGCTCTGACCTGACTCACTCTCCTTTCTCTGTCTAAACCAGACACCCACATGTTTCCCATGTTTGTTATCCTCCCAGCCTCGTCCTCATTGTGGAACCTAATCCCTTGCCATTGTGGTCACTGGAATGTGAAATCCTGTGCTTTACCAAATACTGCAGCTCTTGTTATTGTCAACACACATTATTATGTGATGTGGTTGGTTGCTGGAAAGGGTACAGCAGCCAGTCCCCATAATAAGCATGTACTAATATGTTAGGGAATATGTTGTGATGGCCTTAAAACATTTCTACACGCAACACATTCATATAAAATGTACAGCACAAATGCTTGAGGCCTGTATGCCTAGTGGAGGAAGTACAAAAGTCTCACTGTTAAAAAAATGACTTTCAAGTCATTGTCATATGCATAATTACAGAGAAGCAGTCGTTGGCAATGAAAATCTTAATGAGAATCTAAGACATAAAATAGTGCAGAAGTTAACATATTGGGATAAAATACAACATACAATATTAAGTAATATATATTTGTGGTAGACGCTACAAGCACAAGTAAGCAGAAATATATGTGACAAAATTAATAATAATGTTCTTGGGTCATTTAACCTATAAAATGCATCATATTTTATAAACCCATCATATGTTTTGCATGTAAAATCCTAATTAGTGAAGTAACTAGAAGCTCTGTAGGGCCCATGCAAAGGTCTATGGTACTGGAGTGGGTTTGGATGAGGGCCCCGATTTTGAAGAAAAAAACGTGTCAAAAATAAACAAATAAAGGTAGTGAAGTAAACAGTATAAAGTGGCATGAAATGGAAGTGGAAGTACCTCAAACTGTTTACTTCAGTGCAGTATTATACTAACTGTACTTTATAACATTCCACATTACATTCCACAAGATAAGCACATGGTGATGGGAAAAGTTGGCCTTCAGACTTTAAAATACTCGTTTCTGATTGGCTGCAGGTGACCGTTAAACTCGTCCAATCAACAGTGTAATCACCTTCTAAATCAATGCGCAGTGCTGCACGTTAAAAAGTAACCGAACAACACAACAAACAAACAAACTTTACTAACAGGAAAATCATCTTTATTTATTATCATAGTGTATTTCTTTTGGTAAGTAATGACAGGCTAACTATAAACACAAAATATAGCTACACAAAGATGTCCAGATCTGAGAAAATTATAAAGGCTTATTATGTATTTCTTAAAGCGAGCAATACTAGGCTGTTGTAAGATTATTTCCAATATTGCACAGCGTTCATATTTTATTTTTTTGTGGCATATTATCACAAATGTTAGCATATAAAGCCTACGCCTAGTATAACGATAGAACAATAGCCACAAAGGTTATTTATTGCACCACTTGCATACATTTTAGGCTCCATATGTAATGGAGCTACTTGAATTATTCATTTGTTAATAGCATAACGCAGGACATACCTATATATTGCATTGATTTCCTCTAGTAGAATGAAGCACTTTTAAGCTGCACAATTTTTAATAAGCATTATTTTGCAACTTTGCAGATGGATGCATGCACTGCACGCCGCTGTAGCCAGTGATTGTGTTTTGGTTAGAAAAGAGGGCGCAGAGCAGCTGAGGCGGTGCTTGACAGGAGGGATCCGCTCCCTCCGCTCAGTCTCTGCTCTGCATTAGTTCACTGCTCCCACCCCGCAAACCTGCTGCCTCCATTTAAAGTTCACGGACACTTTATGAAAGCAGGATTTATTTTTTTGATGACTGTTAAACGGCAGCACGACGATCGCATTTAAGGCTATCAACGAAGTGGCGACAGAAAGGTAAATGACTCTCGAAAACAAACAGCAAAACAGAGGTCCGGACTCGGCGTAGGCTATCGATTGAAGTTTGTGTGCAGCCCTGAACGGCTTTCAGCTGCAGATAAACCCGTCAAACAGTCAAATACGAGTGGCTCATTGTAGCCTGCTGTTTTGATCAAAAATGTAATGTCATATCCAAGAAGGTGCATCTGGTAATTGAAGGCTTTCAGCTCTGTGCATGTCGTAAGAGAGATAGTCGTGTGTTAATAACAGAGTCATGCACTCAGGCGAACAGCAGCCAGCAGGCAGACCTATTTCATCTTAATGCACGGTCCTCTGCCTTCTTTTTAAAACTCACATCTCGTCGTTTCAGTTCCCTTTGTCGTGTATCATGACTGGAACTGCCAGGCAGCTTACATTACCGGCTGAGGGAACCCTTCTCTCAAGCTATTTAGAGAATTGAGCAATGCATCTGTCAGTTTATAGAGACTGGTGAGCATTCAGGGGTGTCTGAAGTATTCGGGACAAATCCATGCTACAGCTTAATATATCACTAGTGCATTGAGCAAGCAGGTTTATAGCGTTATTGCCCAATGCTTATCTGAGGGACACCCATCTGAGATGATGATGGTGCAGGATAAGGTGCTATTCCAGCAGGGACAGTAAAACCTCAGAGTGGTTTTCACTGTGTTTCTGTCACAACAACATGCTCTACAATGTGAAGTAAGTTGGTTGATGGTGGGCGATGGTGGGCACTGTCACTGCTGTGTGGTCGTTTTTTTTTACTCAAAGCTCTCATTTTACTGTCACTTGACTGTGAATGTGACTTTCAGCCCTCGTGCTAATTGATAAAACAAACCTAACTGGAAAGTCTTGATTTTTATTTGCCTTTGTGTTTGTGTTCTTTGTGTTTTTCCCTTTTTGCCTGAACTCTCTCAATTTCCAATTGACACTTTCCTCGTCAAGCTGTGTGTGTGTGTGTGTGTGTGTGTGTGTGTGTGTGTGTGTGTGTGTGTGTGTGTCCACTACAAGCAGGTTATTTCAAAGCTGGGGAGTCTCAGTGGTATGTATCTGTTATCTAGCTGCAAGAGAGTTTTCAGGCACAGACAATCAATACTGCACTCAGGTACTTTGTCCCATGAATGAATGGCACGATAACCTTTTGTTTTCACTTCTCTAAATACATTAATTGTATCTTCCGTGTAGGCTACCCTTCACGTCCTTCATGATATCGTTCCCTAGAGTCTGCCTGAATCCTGTATTAATGACTATGATTTTAACCCTTTGTGGGTCTCAAATGCTGCAACTTATAACATCACTTGTTCTCTAGGCTCATCCATTTATATTTAAAAAAGAATTCACATGAGCAAAGATAACATTTCAGTCCTCTCTGCAGACCCCAGATCTCGGAGTTACTAGCATTATAGTGGAAAATACTACGTGATTGCATTTCAGATGATTCGTCATTGAAAAATGTGACCTTTAATGTTCATTTTCAGTTCTGGATAGATCTGTGGGCGAACCAGGCGAGACTCCCGATACGTGCAAACACTTCCACCATTAAAGCAATGTGGCTGCTGTATGACAGCATGCACTCTCACAAGTCTGGGCAGGTTTGAGGTTTTTTTTTCCCTCTGAACGCAGCATGATGTTCCACAAGGCTGCCTCTACAAAAAAAACGATTATATAAGTCACATTCAAGTCTGAACTCAGAGTGTTGGGCAGTCCTCGCTTTGAAGCCGGGGAGTGAGCCTCGCCTACATTTACCAAGATCTGTGATTCATACTGTGGTGAATTTTCCCCTTTTGTGTTTTTGTCTAATTTACAACCCATGTGTATTGTGTTTGTATTAACTGGAGCTTACTGTAGTTTGCATACCACTCAATTCTTCAGATATCATCATACAGTGGTAGATGATATCTGACAGACAGAGACAAAGGGAAGCCCTGTTTTGCTCTGCGTTAACAGAGCATGCTCATTACATTTGGCACTCCTTTTTACATTATTCGATTGATAAATCTTACACCAGCTAGATCCATATTTCTACCCAGGACCATGCATGCAAGAAATATATAAGCTACAGTATATCTCAGCCTGGGTGCTTTCAACAACACATTTTCCAGTACACAGTACAGCGATATGTACTACACTGTGCTAAAGTGAAGATGTAAAACAACCAGGGGAAGTCGTGGTTACTGCTCTAGGGCAGGGGTGTCCAACTCATTTTAGGTAATGTGCCACATACAGCCCAATTTGTTCTCAAGTGGGCCCAACCAGTAAAACCATTGCATAATAACTGAGATAAATAACAACACGAGTCCCTTTCTTAACAACACGTGTCCCTTTCTTTTAGTATAAAGGGGTACAAGTACACAATGAACAATCTATCTACAAAACATACGATGAACAGCCTGAGATATCTTGGGGGGGAAAAAGTGCAATTTCAAGTTTCAGTTTTCAACTGTTTTCTGGTCAGGATGGAAAAGGAAATGAGTCTGATAGTGGCGCCAAATATTATTTATCCTTGAGCACTGAACAGAGCTGTGAAAACACCAAGCACATTGGCTTCCCATTTACCTCTGTGAAGAAGTGTGTCCACTTGTCTTCTTTTTTGACAAAGACATTTTCCACCCGCAGCTAGTGCATGAACAGCAGCCTAAACTTGACAGTGTTAAGCCTGTACGTAAGCATGTGGGATCTACAATAGCAAATCCAGCATAGGGCCTGCTACTCTTTTTAAGACAGTCCATCCCCCAATGGACAAATAGGAATATTGAAAACTTGGAATTAATGACTTCTCTGCAAATTTCACAGTTTGCAAAGTCATCCAGTGGGGCGGATTGCACCCATTGGCCGGTTCTGGCCCTAGGGCTGTATGTTTGACAACCCTGCTCTGGGGATAAACAAATGTGAATCATCCGAATCAGAATACTGTATTGATCCCCTCTGGGAAATGTTTAAGTTGTAGTTGCTCACAGTCAAATTTAAGTCAAAATAAGAGTAAGAACAAACTAGTCAATAAGTGACATAGCTAAAGCACAAGAAATAAAAAGTTCAGTAAAAGTAAAGAAAGTTTAGGTTTATGAAGAAGTGGCTTTTTAAAAAAATCTCATATAGTTCCACTAAGTGAGTAAAATGTTACTGCTGGTTTATTTCTGGCTTGGCCTGCAGTGACCCCTTGAGCAAACAGTCCATTTATAAGTAAGGGAGTTTTCCCGCGTTCATGCGATGAGTCACAGTAGCATGTAGAATGCAATTTGGTTTTGAAGGCCAAACATGGCTCATAGCATGGGAGGAGGTGAAGCTGCAGGGGGAAGACTCACATACTGACAGGGCTCCCTCGTCCCTGAGCCTCTCAGCCTGGGCCTCCTCCTCCTCTTCCTACAGTACCTGGTAAGTCACCCGTGGCATTGCTCTGACGGAAAGCAGCTGATGGAGGGAAACACTTTCCATAGCAACCAAGCATGTCCTTCCTCCCCCCTTCTGTCAACCTAAAGCAATCTGTAAATCAGTACACACTTCAGTGAAGAGGATTGTTGTAGTTTCAGGAGAAACACAATGCCCAACATTAGATGTAGACTTCACTTCGGTTCAAAGAACCTACGCAGTCTTTTCCAACCACAGAATGACGAAGTCAATGGCTCGCACCCTGCAAGTGTTGCAAAACAGCAGATTTCCTTGACACAAGGCGTGGGCGTTATGACAGCTTTCATAAATATTAGCCTGCATGGAAAAAGGTCATCCCCAAATGTACCTTGAGACGGTTCTTGTTAAGAGAATCCTTTAGGGTTCTTGACAGTTTTATGTCAAGACATTAAGGGTTATAATTAAACACATGGCATGTGTAAAGGAAAATGCCAACTGAACTGTTTACTTTAATTTCTAATTATTTCACTGTTCAAGAAGTCGCTTTGGTATTTTTCAGTTGAGTGGTCAGAAGTAAAAGTGAATGTCAGGCTCTAAAATAGTTTTTTCAGAGGTTTATGGGGGAGTGGATGTTACTTTCAAGTCAACAAGCTGTTGCTATAGACTGCTTGAAGAACCACTTGAACATTTCAATTGTTCTTTACTGCCATTTCGGTCACAGTATAGCATAGATCCAGGAGGCCGTAACTCGTGTGCATTGCTGCTCAGAACATGTGCTGCACCATTTATTCTGCACTGATTATACCGTGCGACATTTTGTTCAAACAGAATTATACCTCAAGCTTGTCTGTCAATAGATCAAATCAAAGTAAATAACACTGAAGGATGGCTATGTGACTCCTGTTAGCCCACAATTAAATCGTTCTCATGTCTACACAACAGAGTCTTTCCCGCATAAATGTTTCTATTAAGCAACATAAACAGTTCCCTCACACCATTTAACTGAAGCCAAGCAGTGTAACCTTATTGAGAGTCGGCCCCCCGTATTAAGTCTTAACAAGCTTCAGACATTCCTCAAATCACGTGCAATCTTTATACTTGTTCCAGTAAGCCCATTAAGATGGTGCCACTGTTTGTCAAAACTCCATCCTATGTTTGAGAGTGGAGGATACTGCCTCGGCATATATTACATTATTCTATGTCTATCTCTAAGTGCAGGGAATGGCTCATCCTGTGCTCCGTGTTCTGACTGGTCCTTATTCCCACTCTGCACCTTGCATGCAAAGCATTATCTAATCAGGAAGTGAGGAATCAGATTACTCTGATAGGCTTGAGATCTTGTTGAACCAGACTATTATGATGATGATGCTCACGACATCACGCTCTTCTGGAAAGCAGAAAAACCAGAAAGGAGAAAAAACACCTAAGCGTTCTCTAAAATAAAAGGTGTGTTTTAGGACTATTTTTAATTTTTTTGTATGACAGTGTTTGAATATGGAGTGTATTTTTAGGATAAAGATTTTTCAGGCTCTAATCAGGTGATCAGTAGCAGGAGGTTTTTCGTGATTCCTTCATGTGTCACTCTGCTGTTGGTACAGACCTGGCCCACCTGATCGGCTGCATAAACAGAAGTGCTAGGCAACGCTGCTGACCTTTTGAGGGAATTAAGTGAGGACAGTGTGAACCTTTCAGAGTCCAAAGACCGCAAATGGATACATATTACATGTAAAGAGTGGGTGCTATTTCAGATGATTTCATTCTCTTTTTCTCAGTACGTTCTTTGTCCTTCCAGTACTCTGTTCTTCTGTTAAGTTCAGGCAGCCGTCACTGATGCGTGCGCTAGCTGCACTTTAATGTTTGATAACACATGCGGACAACTGTGTGAACAGCGCATTTACAGCGCGGCCCTTTTCATCAGGCTGGAAACCACCAAACAGTCTAAAATAAGCTTTCGTTTGTGTAATTGACGATAGAATAGGCTCAGATCTCACTCAGACATGATTTACAGTGACTACAGCATGTGTGTATTTAACTCCTTAAAACTGTTACGCCAGGTTCAGTATATATCATATATTTATAATGTATTATTATATTTGAAACTCTTTCCCCTCGTAATTCCTTTAGTAACAATCACTTTTTTAAACATGGAATTGCCATAATTGTTACTGAATACATGCTTTTAAGCCAGCAGGCTGCTCTTTAAAGATAATACAAATAGTTTTGTTTTACTTTCTTTAAGGACACATTATTTCTACTGACCATTTTCCAAAGCATGCTGTAAAGTTTCTCATATTTGACTTTCCATCCTTCAGTGTCCTTTCATTTCCATACAGTATTGAAATCAATGAATGAAACCTTTATTTTAGTCTTTGGTGATTAGACTCCAGGATTAGACTGACGATCTGGATGGATATTTAAGTAAAGTGTGGCCTCTGATGATGGAGGAACCCTGGGTGCTGGGAGTCATGAAGACTGGAGGTAAACTGGGTGGAAGAGGGTCGCATCGATTTTGCCTGAAATGACAATTGACAGCAGCAGAGAGGAGAAAAGATTTAAAGTTTGAATGCAACAATGCGATAGCTCACGGAGATCGTAGCAACATCTGGTTGGTTTAACTGAACGAGCGAACGCCCACATTCAGCTGATGACAATGCAGCTGATTAAGTTGGGAGAGAGAGAGAGAGAGAGAGAGAGAGAGAGAGAGAGAAATGTGAAGCATAGAAGTCTTCCTGAATGAACTTACGCTAAGCTTTATAAAAACATAATAAAGAAGCATCATTTGGGGAATCGATGAAGGACTTTAGGTGCAAGCACAGCAGATGATTCAAACTTCTTGACTTGAGCACTTCAACAGAGTATGGTAAAAAACTACATTTATTATTATTTAAGTATTTTTATCATTTTAGAGAAGATACAACATACAGTGTAACATTACAATGTCAATTATAAAAGACACATTTATTATTTTCAAAGGTCCATTATCGTTGCATGGTAAAGCAGGTGAAGTGCAGATTGATTTATAAAGTCTCCGCTGCATTACTTCATAATGGTAATGTAAATTAGGCAAAACTTAATGCGGTTTGCTGTGATGGATTATACAATTAAGAGGACTTTTAAGCATAGATCGCAAGATATTCTGCAGTTATGTAAAGTATTTAAGGGCTAAGTCATGCAAAATTACTGTTGTGGTTCTTTAAAGAGAGACTATGTAACTTTTGCTTAACAAGTGGTGAATACTTGATAATGGAAAAAACCATAGTGTAAAAGCTAGAGGTGTAACAAGCAGTCAGAAAAGTCAGAGTCAGACAGTCAATAAATTGACTCAGTAATGTCATATATATATATATTAGGGCTGTCAATCGATTAAAAAATGTAATCTAATTAATTACATACTCTGTGATTAATTAATCAAAATTAATCGCATACATAATTAACGGTGCCTGAACCGATACTTTTTAAGAAAGTAAAAAAAGAAAAGAAAAAAAAAGGGTACTAAACAACAGTTGGTGACATTAAAGAACAGCTTGTTTATTGCTAAGGCCATATGGTCAAAATTAAATGATTTAATAACAATGTATAACAATAACAATAACTTATTTCACTAGTAAATTGCTGTTGAACGACAAAAACAACAACCAGATAGGAAAAGGACATTTACAATAACTTCAAATGCACCACGAGGCTGTAGTTTACCAGTTCCATTGAACTGGCTGTGTTGTTGTTGTTGTTGTTTTTTTTGTTGTTTTTTTTTCACCGTCTGTGTTGTTTCTCTGACGGCAGCTGCAGATTGTTACATCCCGGTGTTGAATCCTGTACAGTAAAACACAGTCACACTTTACACCGTTTAGCGTTAGCTGTCAGCATTTTAACCGTGTTTAATCCAGCTACTAGCTAGCGGTAGGCTAACGTTAGCTGCTGTTGAGTATAGTGTTAACTAGCGTCACATGCAGCAGTGTTTGTGTTTCCTGTAACGTCTGTTTCAGAGCAGCAGAGAGAAGCGCAGACATATCAGTGGAACCAGATTTTCGTCTGTATGCAAACGTCAATATGGAATAGATTAATCTGCGTTAATTTTTTCTCAGATTAATTAATCGAAATTAACGCGTTATTTTGACAGTCCTAATATATATATATATATATATATATATATATATATATATATATATATATATATATTTATATATAAAGTGTGCTTACATTAGCCACCATGAGCTAGCTACTGGTGTCATACCAGACCAAGCAAAACAACAAACCTCTGAGATTATAAAATAGAGCAAGGGCGCATTTTATCGCTGATTAACTAAACGTTTTGTTTGTAAAAGGGAGAATGTTATTTTATCTATAAGAATATTACATGGTCTTGCTTTAACACAAACATAACCTAATACCAAATAACCAAGACAAAGAATGCATCAGTGAATCAGAAGAGCATGTGTGCTGTGTCTTGGTGCTTTTTAGGACAGACCTGCTTGGAAAGATCACATGTCCTGGCTATCATAATTGCTTTACATATTGAATATACAGTTAGCTGCAATAGGCATTCTATACTTTTTGTATTGATCTGTCCCTGTATTTTGTTGCACAACCTTTTATACATACATCTACAACAGCAACAAGGATGGGAACCTTTTCCCCTCCATTAACTTGTTACTTCCCTTTCTTAAATGATTCATGGATATACATTTGTCTGTTGTTTTTCCTGTCATTAGGGAATCTCCTTCCATTATGTTTCACCTGCATGTTTGCTTGTGATGAAAGCATTCATAATGAACCCACCAAATGTTCATCCAGACTTCGTGTTTCTGACTTCAGAACGACACGCAAGGCCAACTTTCATTGCGATTACAAGCTCCTTTTCTGTGTCAGATTCAAATTTCATGCTCGCTTTCAGCCTTGTTTGACATTTAAGTATCTTCCCTTTGTTTGGAGGGGACGTCCCCTGATAAGCCAAATTTTGTTTTTACCTCTCTGCAAGATTTTATTGTTTATTTCCGCATTTCAACACTTCATTGTACTCTCTTTTGTGCTAAATTTAACCAGACACTCTCTATATCTGGTATTATATAAATCAAAAATGGGCCAGTGAGTATATGGAAAGAGATTTTGGGTGCAGAGAATCCCTAGAGTCGAAGTATCATGGGTACCTTAACTTTAGCCTGACATCATTTCTACCAGTCCCAGTTTTTAATCGCTAGTTGCATGTTACTGGTGGCGAGAGATTTAAAATAAATACAGTATATAGACGTGACAGCTCAAAATTGTTCATGCTTGGCATTGAAGCCGCTTTTCACAGCATACAAGAAAATAGTTTTATCACACACACACACACGTCGAGGAAAGACTGTGGGTTTATGAATACAAACCACAGTGATATGGCGGTTAGGCATACAAACCTATTAGAATTATTCATTGTGTTCACCATAAGGCATATTGTCTGGCAGTTATGTCCTTGCTTCTTCTTCACTCAAACTTTGGATGTTGAGCGTGATTCTCCCTCTCTACTATCATGGATTTTCACAGAGTGAGACGGGAGATGCTATCTTTTGCTTGCAGCCATGCTTTTATGTTTTACAAAGAGGTAGGCTACTGCGCACCCACCTTCTTTCTTCTCTACGTCTATGTCTCACTGTTTCTCTCGCTTGTGCACAGGCAGGCAGTTAGTGCAGAAGCAGGCACCATGTCCACCCCCACAAACCCAGAGGTGAAGGAGCTGAACCCTGTCGACTTTATCCAGCTACAGCAGTACATTGAATGTGAGTACAGACAGGCGGGCGGGCGGGCAGGCAGCTTTCTCAGCGCTTAACACCCCCCCTCCACTTCCACTTCCACCCACACATACACTCATTTACACTCGATCATGGTTTCTCATATCTAGAAGAGGTTGCAGCCTGCCACATTCTTTTTAGCACATATTTAGTTGTCGTCGTTGTCCCCCCCCCCCCAGATAAATGTATATTCATTGTATAATCATATGTGTACATGATATTACAGAAACGTGGATTTCAACAGTTAGAGCTGGGCGATATGGAGAAAATCAGATATTAAGATATTTTTGACCAAACACCAAAATATCGATTTTGCGGCAATATTTCACAATATATTTACACAATAAGATTTTTGATAAATAATCATCAGTGATGTGGCTATAATAACTAAGTGGGTAAAGGCAAGAACAGTCTGGTAAGTTCAGAAAATGACATCACTTAACTGTAATGCAGCCTTTAAAACCAGGAAAAGGCAACACTTGTGTCATATTGAAATCGATATAGTATCGATATATTGCCCAGCCCTACATGCAGTAGAGTAGCATGTGAAAAATGTAAATTTGAGAGCCTCCCCCATGTACAGAAGTATATGTGCATCCCTGTGTGACCTGTTTGTCTTTGCTTTCAGACTGCAGCCTGAAGGTGAAAGACGTGCTCAGGGAATTTGATGCAGATGGCCGTCTGGCCCGGCACAGACATGGAGAGGTGAGGGGACGCCGTGTCCTGCTGTTCCTCCATCAGGTCCAAAACTCACTGGAAGTGATATCAGCTACGTGACACATTACTAAACTGAGTTATAGTTGTCAGTGTAGCAGTGTAATGAGAAATTAGCATTTGATTTACTGTATATTGAGCGGTTAGTAATTGTCCTGCGCCGATTAATTAGGTACAAACCCATCGATCATGATGACTAAGCTGTCCGAGAGAAATATCTTCATTCGCATCTTCAAGCGCATTCAAGCAGGGTTGATGTAAATTACCTGCTTATTTTTGCCCACGCAGCACAGCTGTGCTGTACAGCATGCTGGCTGCCCTCATGCAGTGTAAGCTCAAATGTGAGTGAAAAAGATCTTTCCAATACGTTAGTGTCAGTGAGTGACACTGCCAACTAATTTGTGCAGGAAGCAAATGCAGTAATTTCGGATGGGTAATTTGGCTGCATACAGTTTAATTAGATAATTGGAAGGAAATGTTTTTTTTAATGGGAGAAAACTATATATTGCCATAAAGTACTAGTTAATAGCTTTTAAAACATACAGAACAATTTAATTATTTGGAAATGCTGGTGTGTGTGTGTGTGTGTGTGTGTGTGTGTGTGTGTGTGTGTGTGTGTGTGTGTGTGTGTGTATGTAGAATAATTATGCAGTTTCTGTGGTCTCACCCTCGTCTGCCTTTTTTTCTTCTTTTGTTATTGTGATCTGGCTGTGACATTATTTATTACTGGGTCAGCTCTGCAGGGTATCAACTAGGGAAATGGAATAATGTCAACAAGAATTGGGTTTGTGGTTCACCGTTATCGAGGGACTATTGCTTGTTAGCCCTGCAGCATATTATCATGTGAGAAAGACAGCTACCAGGCCAAACAGATGGACTGAAATGCATGACTCTCAAGCTCAAACCAAGGTTTATTTTCTGAGAAAACGACAAATGAACGTCATCTTCCCTTATTTCAGAAGTGATGACTTTGAAAAATGCAGAAGTTAACACACACACGCACACACACACACACACACACACACACACACACACACACACGCACACACACACACACACACACACACACACACACACACACACACACTCTGACAGTTAAAAAATGTCACAAAAGTACTGTAAACTAAATATGGCTCTCCTATTCTCCCCCCCCTCAGTGCATCAATGAAGAAGGCTTTCGTCTGTTCCTGAAGACGTATTTAGAAGTGGAGGACTTCCCTGTGGATCTCTGCCAGCGACTCTTCCGCTCCTTCCAAAACTCTGAACCCACCCAGGCAGACAGTGCCAGTGAGATTATACACCATGTATTAACACAACTCACTGCCTCCACGCTACTTTGCAGCATGCCCTTATCACTTTACACCATGGCCTGTTTGGCATGCACTCATTTATCACCACATAGCTGTGTGGTGCTGTTTGTGCAGATATTGTAACCAGAGTATTCACAACCAACCCTCTGTCTCCTCCGTCTCTCCTGTAGAGGAGGTCTTTCTGAAGGATGTTTCATGTTACTTCTCTCTGCTGGAGGATGGCCAGCCAAGGGACAAGCTGGAGTGTAAGTCTTTTAGTTCCTGCCCTGAGATAATTTGAGTGATGACTTGGTCCAGCACTTGTACTTTCATTTCCCCTCTCTTTTTAGTTGCTTTCAAGCTCTACGACAGAGACGGCAACGGAGTCCTCGACAGCTCTGTAAGTTGTTGAGAAGAACTTTTAGGTGTGATTGTCAAAATCAAATACAAACATTCTGGCTTAGTTGTGGATCCGACTGATAAAATTAAAGGTGGAATTGCCATTTATTTTAAAGTACTGTATCATACCAGTCACATTACTAAAACATGTATTTTGTTGTTTTTTTAAACAGGAAGTGGATAGGATTATTGCTCAGATGATGCATGCTGCAGAATACCTTGGATGGGATGTGTCAGAGCTGAGGCCGGTGAGTCCCAGAGTGCTCGGAAATGTAAACGCCCTCAAACACATGAAAGCCTGTGCAGGCTGCTCTGTCAGCTGTGGCAATATAGTAAATGTACATAAAGATAGACACCTTTGTTTGTACAAGATGCCTTTTACAGCACTGCATACGGTGTATGGCAGTACTTGCTACTCATTTGCTAGGGTTGGGTAAAAAGATAAGCGTCTCTCCACCTATAAAGTCAACAAATTCCCACGCAGGACTAGTTTCAGAAAACATATGGTCTTCTTTAAGTAATAGAGGTTTGTGTGCTGATTGGATAATAACAATCTAATGTCATTTCATCAGGTTCTGAAGGACATGATGACCGCAATTGATGCTGACAGCAGCGGCACGGTGTCTCTGGAGGAGTGGGTGGAGGGAGGCATGAACAACGTTCCCTTGCTGGTCTTGTTAGGTCTGAAGGTACTTTAAAAGCAGCATGTTTCACTTTTCATTAAGTGCTGGCCTTGAAACCATAACTCAGATATATTTCATTTTTACAGCAGGTGGTAAAACCCACATTTTTTTTTTTTTACTGCTCTTGTGAAACCTTGGCTTTCTCCTCTGTCCTGCGCCTCCTCCCTGTCTATAAGGGCCTTTTTGCCGACTCAGTGTTACAGGGTGTGGTAATGTCATCTCCTCTCTCATGCAAGCTCTGCACCATCAGAGTGCTTTTCCATTTACTCTGCACATTCTGTGCCCACATTGAACAAAGGACTTGCATAAAATAGCAATCTTTAGGCAGTGGGCACTATATTTGACTAAAGAAATAAATCATTTTAATATCGGGTATGTACTTAAAAATGGTTTTCTTGCGGGCAGATCAGTTTTGTGGTATGGGTTTTCTGTAATGTGTTGCCAAGAATGTAAAAGCCACTTACTGTTAGACTGCATGTCTGCCTACTCACTGTGGCGGTGTAAAACCATGGACTGGACTCTGCCACCGGCCTCTACAACAATGCCAGGGACTTCCCCTCCGGCTATTTCTAGCCACCAACAGACATTTGAAGCCTGGGGTGCATGAATTGAGCCCCCTCACAGTTGCTGTGTGTTTTTTCGCAGCCTGCCTGCTATGCCTCATGCAGTAAATGATAGGCTGATGCATTACGTCAGGGAAAAAGCATTTCAGTGTGTAATCCGGATAAGAGCCGTGCTCGCTTTGTAAACAGATTGAAGGCAACCTTATAATCTTGTGTTGAGAATTTGAGATTATAGTCAGTGTTGATTTGAATATCCATGGTGCTACACCGTATGTCATGATATGTCAAGCCACTACATACTGCATATCAGCGAACTCATTAGGGCAAGGTTAGTCATGAGTGGGTGTGAAAAACAACTGTGAAATGCAGGCCTTGCCCACAGTGTTTTTATGAAAGGATTTGTGTAGTTTGATCCACAATTTAACAACGGAAACAATATGAGCTGTATGTATGATGTCTTTTTTATATCCAAATGCAGATGAGCTAGCACAGTCACAAAGATCTTAAAGTGCTCATATTATGCTTTTTGGCTTTTCCCTTTCCTTTATTGTGTTATATATCATTTTTGTGCATGTTATAGGTTTACAAAGTGAAAAAGCCCAAAGTCCACCCCAAAGGGACTTACCATCTCCAACAGAAAACACTGTATTCTATTGTAGTCCAGCCTTTACTTCCGTGACAAACGTGCGTCACTTTGTAACACACGTTATAATGCTCGCCTAGCTGCTAGCGTGGCACGCCCTCATACTCTGCTTCTGACTGGCTAGTAGTCCTTACCTGGGTACTGTCAGGGCACGCCCTCATACTCTGCTTCTGACTGGCTAGTAGTCCTTACCTGGGTACTGTCAGGGCACGCCCTCATACTCTGCTTCTGACTGGCTAGTAGTCCTTACCTAGCTACTGCGCATGTGCGACTCCCAATAAAGATGGAACAGAAGTGAGATGCCTCACTCTGTAGCTAAAACAGAGAGCTCAACACACAGGGTGAAAAGAGGAGCTGCAGCAATGTGTAGTACGACAAAAATATGGTGTGTTTTTTTTTAATTAAACCATGTAAACCTATTCTGATATAACCTCTAAATGCAAGTATGAACCTGAAAATGAGCATAATATGAGCACTTTAAACTAGAGATGCACCGATAGACCGGTTTTCACGTGCTCGGCCATGACCGGCAGGTCAGTCTGACATATGCCGATTTCATGCCGGTCAATGCTACAATTAACTGACAACACAAATTATACCAGTTACAGTTCTCAAGGACGCACGCACACACGGATGTGACAGCACAGTCTCTTTTTCCTTTCTCTCAACTTTTCCGCGGTGTGAAGTGCGTGTCCGCGCTATTCTCTCACATGTAGGGAACCTCGTGAATTAACCTGCAACATGTCAGCTGTTTGGAAATTCTTCAGTGTGTGTGCAGAAGATAACAAGTTTGCAATATGCAACACGTGCAAGGAAAGAGTACGGCGTGGAGGGATGACACCAAAAACCAAAATCACATTTTTTTAGTTGGTTATTGGATGTGAAAAGAAGGAAATGGTTCTAACATTGCACTTTAGATGTGTGTGAATTTCCCACACCAGGAGTAATTTATATAGTTCTATTTTATAGTGATCCATTATCTGTTCAAAAAATGTTCTATGTTCTGTGCAAAATGTTCTATTAAAGAAAAGATAGAAAATAATTTAACTTCCATTGTCGTCTTCAATGATTGCTCCTTCAACAACCAGATGACCCAGAAGGACGGACAGCACCTTTGGAGGATGAAACATTTCAACAAACCTGTTTACTGCAACGTGTGCCAGAGCATGCTGCTGGGTCTGAGGAAACAAGGACTGTGCTGCACTTGTGAGTACCTAAAGTCAGCAGAAGAGGGCAACACTACAGGGACATTTGTCACTAAAACTGTAATGTCAAAATTGAGAATTGCAGGATCCGTTTTAAATTAATATTCAGCTTTAAATTTATATGAATGTAAACATCATATGACAGCTGGGTGTCCTGTTGTGCAGGCTGCAAATACACAGTCCACGGACGCTGTGCTAACAGGAACCCGGCCCCCTGCACCCGGACCTATGTGAAGTCAAAGAAAGAAACAGGGGTATGCCAGTGTCTCCATGAGAACATTTACAGTGGCACTTAAAGTGTCTATATAGGACGCTATACTGTGAGTGATCTTATGTGGGAATTTAAACATTCATCTCACATTTCAGGTTCCAGCACACGACTGGGTGAGTGGGAACTGTGACTCTAGGAGGTGTGAAAAATGCCAGAAGAAGATCAAGAGCTATCAAGGCTTAACGGGCAAACACTGCGTGTGGTGCCACACGATGGTGAGGATGCATCTCAGTCTGTGACTGATTTTTTTAGGAACAAATAGTTTGAAATTAAATGAAATCTTTATTTCCAACGATTAAATAAAAAATGCTATGTTGTTAAAAAACAACAAAAATAATTCAACATGACACACACTAGACCCGTTTGAAAAGGGATAGGAAGCAGTCTAGGCTTGTCAAGTCCTACGCCCATCTAAGTGCACAATCCAAATATACTAAACAGACTATTTTAAATAATACAAAAATACTACTCCAATTTATGTCATAGTCTATCAAGCTATTAAGGAAAAAAAAGGAAAAAAAACAAGCACCATTAACGTCAGTGAGATTTACATTCTCCTTCCTCACTTCTGTACTAAAAATATCTGTTGTAAAAACATTTAAATTGAATTATATGTATACTTTGTTTGATCGTTTTGTCAAGTCCATTCCACAAAAACTGTGCATTTTGGCTCAAACGGTCTCATTGTACCCATGATGCTTTGGGTTAAAAATTCAGCCTGGAGAGGCTTGTTTCACCTAGGGCTGTGCTCAAAACATCGATACAGCAATATATCGTGACGTACTCCTCGCTTACCAATGCAGATGCTACTATGGACATCGGTATCGAGTATCGAGTATCGAGTATCAAGTATCGATACAGCAGCAAATGCTGTGACGGCAATTTTGGGAAAGAAACCTCACCCATGGTGCAGTGTTCAATGAAGCCAACAGATGGCAGACAAGGCCAATCCACATTACAAAAACAGCACACGTCAATTCAAAACAAACATTCATTCAAGCATGTAAAGGTTAAAAAAGGTACAAATATTATATTTGCATTTATTGCTAACTCTGGGATTAGTAACGGAGTATTTTAGTTTAGTTTAAAAGGCAGGGTTGGTAACTATTTCCAATATACCCTTTTTTATATCATGTTTGAAAGTAATAAATAACTTATGGACTCTGAAAAAGGAGTGAAAAAGATCTGTCATCTGTAGCTGCTGTAATCCTGTAACAACACCCACCAATCACTGCCTCGCGGTCCGCTTGGAAAGAACCAATGAAATGCCTCCTCGCCCCGCTGCGTGTACTCTACCCCTCCCGTGTTTTAGCCTGAACTCAATGCGCGTCACCTCATTACTGACAGTAGTCATGTTTGTTCTAAACATTGGGTTTGATAATATTAGCTGTTTACTTACCACTGAATGAGATATGAAGTCAAATGTCGGTCCTTTCTCCGCTCTGCTCTGAAGCAGCGACGCAGAGGTGCTCGTGCACATCTGTGTGGGCGGAGCCCAGAGGTGATACTACTTTCAAATCTGGCTAGCTTTTCAACATTACCAACCCTGCCTTTAAATTCTCTGTCTCCAGTGTTTTAAGTTGTGCGATCGCTTTTATACAGAATAATAAAGAACAGCAGTTATAGTAAAGTCTGTGAAGGACATGGTCATGATTCAAAATGAACGTGTGTTGTGATATGTATCGTATCGTGGCTTCTATATCGTGAAACGTTCCCACCAAGTTCTTTCTCCTAACTTTCCTGTCTCTTTTCACTAAGCAGTAAGTGAAGCAGAAATGCAAAAATGTGGATCCTGTCAGTTGTCATCACTGTTGTGCTGGGAGTTTATGTAATGTGACATTGTTTGTGTTTTACAGCGTCATGATGAATGTGCAGGCCAGGAGCCAACACAGTGTACCTGTGGGCCCCTCAGAGACCATATCCTGCCTCCATGGGCAATCTATCCTGTTGTAAAGGTACAGCATTATCCTCGGGCACATGTACTGTACGGAACAAACACTGTCTGTCACACCAACGCAGAACATAACATCAGCCCAGGGCTGTTTGTTGTTGTTTCTTTCTCACCTATGTGGCATTTCGACAGCTACAGTGTGTAAATATTTTTCTTTCTCCTTAAAGGGCAAGAACATCTATTACATTTCCTCTGTTTTTATTCAATCTTTGCTTTGTTTTGGTCCCTAAAGGAGAGACCAAACAATGTAAAGAATGGCTGCTCAGGCTCAACAGATGACAGCGAGCTCAATACTACTCCTGATGGACAAGTGCTTCAGGTATTATTCTCCCCCAGCAAAGTTTTTTTTTATTAATGCTAAATATTTACAACGAGGTGGCTAAATTTGGTTTGGATGTATGTACGGGCAAATGAAACTATTACATTTGTTTATCATTCAACAGATCAGCCCCGTGCCAAACACCCATCCTCTTCTAGTGTTTGTCAACCCCAAAAGTGGTGGCAAGCAGGGAGAAAGGTGAGTTAAAAGAAATACATTCATGAAGAAATAGATGTCTAATACATGCACATTGTTAAGCCTGGTTTCATGTATTACAGAGTCCTGCATAAATTTCAGTATTTACTGAATCCACGGCAGGTAAACAACCTTTCGAACGGCGGACCTGGACCAGGGTGAGTAAAACATGTTATGGTCAGCATGAAACAGAGAAAAATAGGTGAATGGAAATAGATTTGATTTTAAAATACACAGAGCCAAATATTACATAACAGACCACATTGTCCTGAATACTTGAAGCGCTGCTGTTATAGATCCCATCATCTTTCTTTCAGACTGAGTTTCTTCAGATATCTGCAGGATTACAGGATCTTAGTGTGCGGGGGTGACGGCACAGTTGGCTGGATTCTAGACGCAATAGGTGAGCTTGATGGATCACTATAAAAAGGAAGCACTATTAGAAGATGCGTAAGCCTCCGCACCATGAGCTTCTGGTGAAAATCATTCTGACGCACATTCTATTTCCTTCCCTTATTATTCCTTTTCTGGCTTTCAGATAAAGCCAATCTGGTGGTACGGCCCCCTGTCGCTGTGCTTCCACTGGGCACAGGAAATGACCTAGCACGGTGTCTGCGATGGGGAGGAGGTCAGAAATAAATGAAAATAATGAAACAGTTTGCTGCATATGTTACTGTTTGTGTGTTTGTTTGAATGTGATTCATGAAATAAGAATGCTTTATTCTAGGGCTGCACAATATAAGGAAAATATGCCATATGCGATACCATTGTTTTGTTAATTACTTGCGATAAATAAACAGATATTAAAGTGTACTCAGTTCTGCATTTCTGCTGCCTTCAGTATTCTGCTCAAATACAACAAACTGCTTGTTGACTTGAAAACAAATGAAAGAGAATCATTTCTAACATTGTTTTATTGAACACAATGAACAGTGAATTGAATATAAAAAGGCACCACTAAAAAATAAAAAATGACAGTTACATTTTAAAGTACTTTATACTTCTTTCAACTAACACAAAGGATCTCTGAGTGTTTTTCGCAATATGCCTTTCACGTGTGATGTGTTTTTTTTCTGCAGTTGATATCGCGATAACGGTTAAAAAAACAATATATATTGTGCAGCCCTACTTTATTCTATATTTGTCTATATTAGTCATACGTGGTGTGTGTGTGTGTGTGTGTGTGTGTGTGTGTTGCCTTTCTGAAGGATATGATGGTGAGGATCTGAGTCGTATTCTTAAAGACATCGAGGGGAGCGCTCAGGTGATGATGGACCGCTGGAGTGTGCAGGTCATCACAGATGAGAGTCAGGAGAAGGGCGACCCCGTGCCCTACGAAATCATCAACAACTACTTCTCTATTGGAGTTGTGAGTTTCTCAGAAACACATCACACAAGAGCAAGTGTTTATTTTTCAGTTTTGTGTTTGGATCATTTCTGTGGTGTGTTGTGTTGACAGGACGCCTCCATTGCCCACCGCTTTCACACAATGAGGGAGAAGCATCCCCAGAAATTTAACAGCAGGTACGCATTCAACTCTTTGGGTAAACACATTCAGTTTTTAGGGCATGTCTTCAGGGACAGCAAACCGACAACAACATCCCACTCATAGTAAGAACACACAACACAGTTTTGAAATCATACGTCTAACAGATGTGCTGTTCAACAACAGAGCAGACCCCGAGGAACACTTTTTTTTACTTTCATTTTTCCTGTTTGAAGTAACGGGTTTTTTAAAGCTGAAAAAAAAAACTGAATGCAGGTGGCGACTGCAGATGTCTGAAGCAGCAAGCGTTGCAACTTGACTCCTCCTGCCTCTAAAGAGCTGCGTGTGATAAAAGGAAAAAATGTTCTTTGAAAATTGTATATCACTTAAACCTGAAAAAGCACACTTTTTCTATGACTGCAGAATGAAGAACAAGCTGTGGTATTTCGAATTTGCCACTTCAGAAACCATCTCTGCGTCCTGCAAGAAACTGAACGAAAGTCTAACCATCGAGGTGAGATCGCAGCATCAACTTTATCAGCTTTGCAAGTTTGCGTTTTGTCTTTGTAACTAGCTGTTTTTGTGTTGGGTGAAAAAAAAAAAGATGTGTTCCCACAACCAGACAGAGTACTGATGCTTTACTTTGTCTCTGTGGCCTGCTGCTGTTTCTTCTTCAGTGCTCTGGTACTCCACTGGATCTCAGTGGCCTGTCTCTAGAAGGGGTTGCTGTCCTCAACATTCCCAGCATGCATGGTGGCTCCAATTTATGGGGTGAGACCAAAAAAGTGGACACTAAGGGACTGACAAGTCAGGAAGAGCCCGAGGTGATCATCGACCCAGAAATCCTGAAAGTGTCCTCCCAAGGTATTTTGTCTTTGGTGAAGTTAGGGTGCATGCTGTATGAGATCAACAGACATCTGATTTAAAGGTGCCGTAGGTAGGATTGTGAAGATCCAAAACGGTCTCCTAAGCCCCTCCCCCCACAAGGGAGAATGAATGCATGTGCATGAGCAGTGATTGACACACAGTTAGACCCCCCCCCGGCCCTGATTGGTGCATCTGAACAGGAAGCTGTGGATTTTTGCAAATCGCACTACAGGCTGTAGGTGGTGCCAGAGGAGCCAGATTCTTTTTTTTCTTTAAATGACCTGCTTCATGTAGTTCTACTGGAACATAGGGTCAGTTTCAGCAAATATGACAGAAAGTCAGTTTTATAAGTCATACCTACTTTACCTTTAAATCTGCCCAAATCTATATTTTTCATCTACAGTTGCCCCTTAAAAACATCAAACCTTATAACTTCTTTCTGCTCATTGTTTTGATTTTACAGCACACAAACCTCACTCTCATTATCCCTGTTTGTTTAGGCAGAAAGTTCCTGATAAACCCACTGTATCTGTTACCAGCCCAGTACCAAAGCAGAGCTAAAAGGCGAGTGTTGTTTGAACTAACATTTGTCAGATGGACACAAACAGGACCCTAAATAAATGATCATGTTGCTTCGTGGCTGCTGGATGTGTAAATAAGCAACTGTTTGCTAAAAAGCTTCACTGAACGAAGCTTCGCTGAAGGGGATATGTCAGACGTGTTATCTGCTTTATCTGCTGCTCCCAAAGTGGTCAAAAAAATCAATTAATGTAGCTTTAAAAGGGCCATTAGCACCAATCATTAAATGCAGTAAATGAAACTGGCTCCCATGTGTTGAAACCATCAGTTTGACTTGATGTATTTTAATGCTGTTGTGGTATTTAAACCTGCATTAACTGATTTTTTTCTGGCCACTTGAGGGCAGCAGAAACAACTTGTAAACCCATCACTGACCTTTCAGGATTTTATGGCAAACAGTTAGTCCAGCACACACAGACCATAATCATTCATCTGGGGTCATGTTTGTGTCCACCTGTGCAATATTCACTCTCCTTTAAGTTCTGATTTTGGTGTCTACAAACTACAGAGGCAAATACATGTCTCTTTAGCTGCTAAATGCTCCACTGTGTTCACCAGCTAGTTGCTAACTGGGTCTGTCTGCTAGGGCTGCACCATATGAGGAAAATATGCCACATTGTTGAAATGACTTGCCATAAATAAACAGATATTAAAGTGTACTCAGTTCGGCTGCTCTCAGTATTCTGCTAAAATACAACAAAACTGCTTGTTGAATTTAAAACAAATGAAAGGAAATCATTTCTAACATTGTTGTATTGAACACATTGAACATTGAATTGAATATAAAAAGGCACCACTAAAAAAAAAAGAATGACAGTTACATTATGAAGTGCAGTTTTCTACTGATATTTTCTTTTAACTAACACAAAAAAATCTCTGAGTGTCTTTCGCCATATGTCGCAGCCTTTCACGATGTGTTTATTGCGCCAGTTGATATCGCGATGATAAAAAAAAAGATATATATTGTGCAGCCCTACTGTCTGCCGTTGACCTGAGCAGGTAGTATACAGTCAGTTTATCAGAACTTTACTGAAAACAGCTACCTGTTGCTGGAAGCGATGTTTACGTGACCCATTGTTACATAGATAAAAAAAAAAAAAAGCTATAATATTTGCACTTTAAATGTATTACAGTTTTAGTATTAGCATAAATGTATCCAATAATGTATGTATGTAATGGATCCAGTTCATGCACAACATGATTTTGTTACTTTAATTGATTCCCACATTGCGTCCTGATGCGGACAAAATATGATGACTGATATGTGCACTGGATGTTCGCTATGTCCATGTGTTCTTGTCAGATCTCAGTGACCGTCGATTAGAGGTGGTCGGCCTGGAAGGAGCCATGGAGATGGGACAGATATACACGGGTCTTAAGAGTGCTGTGAGGCTCGCGAAAACATCCCAGATCACCATCAGGTGAGAAACAGCCTCACACAGACATGTTCAAACTTGTCAGGCTTTTGGGCTCCATGTCTCGACAATGGCTTGTAGTTGACTTTGATCATCGGCTGAGGATGATCCTCTGGTTCTTTACATACCAGCAATTACGTATGCCCGCTTTCCTGTTAATTACACATTAGGGTAATTGATTTTGCTACTTGATCCCGCTCTACTTTTCCCTCAGGACAAAGAAAGCTTTACCGATGCAGATAGACGGAGAGCCGTGGATGCAGCCTCCATGCACGGTAAATAAGACACAGACACAATGTCTTCTTAAATAGCATGAATTAAATATTGAAGCACATGTCACCATTAGCAATACAATTTGTATTGGTTTGGGATTTTATTATATTGTTATTTAATTGACATTTTGCTTTTTGTATTTCCTTATCAGATTCACATCACACACAAGAACCAAGCCATGATGTTGATGGCTCCTCAGGCCAAATCATCTGGCTTTTTCACCTACAAATAACACCTACAAACTGCTCAGAGGCAGCCACATGCACTCGTTTGTTGTAATTAGAGGACTGCCACTTTTTTAAAATATAAAATCAGTTTGAATGTTTGTGTTGTAGAATAACAAGTTATGATAGCTGCATCTGTGTAACACATAACTGAAGCATGGCACTGTATGAATACAACTGTATGGTAGGATATGTTTGCATCGTGGCAAAATGATTTTCACCAAACTCAACTCTCTCGCCGCCTCTGTCTCAGTGCTTCACAGTTAGTGGAAATGCTGCTCTGTAGGAACTTAAAGTAATGTTTAAAGTAAAGTGAATGTCCTGCTAAAAGAAGTATATTCAGCTTCACGTGCCTTTACAATCTGTTCTCTATGGTTATGGCTTTGGTAGAAGACTTACAGAGCTTTGTGTAGACATGCACTTTGGACATAATCCATGTAGTATTACTTTTTTCGTTGTGGCTGTAAAGATGCTGTAAAAGCCAGATATATTGTATGTTCTTGTCAATTTGGAACCAACCACTTTTTTTCATACATTTTTAGAAGATACTTGAAAGTGTTTTGGGGAACAGTAAAAGAACAATCGTTGCCAAAAAGGCTGCATGTTGATCAGCTACAGCAGTCAGCCTGCTCTACTGTTCCTTACTCTACTGTGTGTGTGTGTGTGTGTGTGTGTGTGTGTGTGTGTGTGTGTGTGTGTGCGTGTGTGCGTGCGTGCCTGCGTGCGTGTGTGTGTGTGAGGGCAGAAAGCTGAGATGTATTCACTTTTAACTTATAAATTACGTTGGATGTGAAATTATTGGTTTAAATATATTATGTTAATAATTTAAATGCTTAATCATTCATATCATTTCAAAATATCTAGAAGATGTTTATGTAATATGCCTGCGATAACACACTGTGTAAAGATTTAATAAATCATCTGGACTTCAGTGTTTGGTCTATTTCATTTATTATGTGGTAGAATATTTATTCTACCACAAGGGGGCGTCATCCACTTTTTAGTCTTTGCAGCATCTTCTGCTCCACTAACTCAAAATAATTGTTTTCTCTGCCTCTTTAAGACTTAACTCCTCATTGTAATCTCTTTGTTGTCAAAACAAGAATCTGTGCTGAGAATAAATACTAGTTTTTCCTGAGTAATATTACCCCTAACTTTTAATGAGTAGGTTGGTCTGCCAGCAACTAATGCTGCCTTCAAATGCCGTTGGACAAAACATGACTACCATACTGTGTGTTTGGAAACTTTGCCAACAGCTGTCAGAGTGGTTTACACAACTGTTTGCACATTAAAATAAGCCACCGAATTAAAGAATTGTGTCACATATGTACCTTACAAAGTTACATCTATTCTTAGCTAGTGGGAATATGCTAACTTTTTAAAGAGCCGCTCAGGACATGTTTTAAAGAGCTCAGGACATGTTTTAAGAAATATACTCTGCTTTGAATAATAATTTCTCTTTTTGGCTTTTCAACAAAAAACTTCAATACACTACTTACCCATTCTAAAAAAGGACATGTACAACATGTCTCCTACTTTACTGAAAAGTCTATTTACTGTGTCTGTGTCCAGGAAGTTTCAAATTTGGGTGCAACAACTCAGTGAAATCAGTAGACAGCAGTACAGTAAGAAATGAATAACATTCACTGAACTAGAGCAAGGTAATTGTTGCCTTTCTGTTTTGATATAAACATTGATTTAAGTATGCAACTAATGATTATTTTCATGCTCAATTATTAAAAATGTCAGAAAATAGTGAAACATGTCCAGCACAATTTCTTAAATATTAAAAGTTACGTCTTCAAATGTCTTGTTTTGTCTGACCAAAAGTAAAATACAAGTACAACTAAATAAATAAAACATTCAGGTTACCATTAGATAAATGGTATCTGAGAAGCTGACACCAGGGAATGTTTGGCATTGTTGCTTGAAAAATGACTAAAACGATTAAAATGACTAATCAATTATCCAAATAATGACTAATCAATTGATCAACTAGTTATTCTGCATCGATTACATGCCTTATGTGCATTTTTTTTTCTCCTCTTGATTCTACAGCTAATTTCTAAAATAAAACCACTACTTTCTTTGGCTGCATTTACAACCCCCAAAAACAAAAAAACACGTGCAGCTGCCGAACTGTGAAGGAGGAATGTCCGAGGTACACGTGAAGTCAGCAAAAAAAGGATGCACGTCAACATCCCTATTGGCACTCATTCGTGTCCTTCACAATAAAAGTCCCCGCCCCCAGCCTTTTCAGAAGAATCACTCTCAAGTCATATTATAGTTGGCTCCACGTTGAAGCTCATAACTCGGTCAGCATCTTCCTCGACTGGTTTCACTCTCTGAGGACAACAACACACTTTTATCATTATTTTTATTTTTTATTTTCGACAACTCTCTTTTATGAGCTCAACATGACGTTCAGGAGGCTGAAGAAGGTGAACTCCAGCGGGCCAGAGAGTGGACCCGCACCTCCAGACAACGACATTTATTTCCCCTCGTCAAAGTCAGACAGCTGCCGGACTGGGGACTTACCGACACACTCCTCGGAGGTTTACAACTACAAGACTTTGGCTTACTCTGGAGGGACGCTGCCTAGGAATTTCAAAAAGGTAAGAAGTCCATTCAACACTTGTTATGTTACCTTATTATGTCTCCCCTGTGTCCTCATTCATTGGGTCTTGTAGTCTGAAGTTCTCAATATAGTTAGTATTAGTTATTAACTGCACTCTAAAAGTTATTCTGTTAACTGTTTCAGCTCCAGTTGTTCATACCAGACATGTATACTTCTTTAATGTGAAATGTTTAGAGGCAGAATAGTTTACTTTTGTTTTTGCCTTTTTAGCATCACACCATTTTTTTGGACAGTAGACTTCCACATTTGTTTATCACTTTTTTGTTGGTGAATTGAGTGATTCTTTCACCTGCCACAGGGACGAGAAGATACCTTACAAAGATATGTAGACTAGATGGACTTTGTATGACTTTATCTGAAAGTAAAAACCTGTGGTTCTGGATGTAATCTACTCAGATGTGCAGTGTTGTCGATCTATCTGGTGATTCTTGATCTGAAAAAATGGTTTGGGCACCTCAGCTGGTTCATGGTGTATCTATCTACAGAGAGCATCTTCACTTAAGGCCAACAGTGGCCCATCCAGGGACAAGTGTGGACCACCCAAACACTGAATCTGATTTATGATGTGTCAGGTTTGCCAGGGTCTGGTGCTTCAAAGGAGGACTTCATCCAAATTAAAATGATGATGATGATTTGACACAAGCAACAATCCTTAAAGTAAAAACCTGCAACAGTTCAGGTTTGTTTACAGTTAGATGGAGTATGAATAATACTTTCTTTTTTTTTGTTTTCTTTTTTTTTTTAACATACAAATGACTCCTTTTCTTTTGAGGGATGGTGAAATATATTGACATTAGTATGACTTTTGGAATGATTTACATGTAGAAACAATTACAAGCCTTTTGGTGTAATTATTATCATTTAGTATGACAATAACGTGGTACCAATACATGCTTAAATATACAACAATATATAAAATGAAAAGACAAAACAAAAAACTCAACTAAAAGTTATTTTGTCGTTGATTGATGCCAAAAGACCAATATTCCCATGTTAAAGTCATTTAACTTTGATCTTTGACCTTAAGATTGTCTAAAATGTATTAATGAAATGTACTTGCATCATAAGTACAGACTATACGGTATTGAAACAACTAAGTCATTTTCAAATTGAGTTGTATAAATCAGATTGACTACTGACTGATCTCATAGAGTATCATTTATTCTGCTTTATAAATTATTGTTCTGACTCTCTACATGTTGCCTCTATTTCAAAATAGGAGCACACCGAAGATTCCTTAATCTAAGAGAAACAAATCAAACGTGTTAACCTGATAACACCATGACTGATATCCCCCTTCTCTGATGCTCCAGAATGACACCAACTTTAGCCGATGCGGCATAATATAGGCTGAAGGTTTTCATGGCTAGTGTGTCAATTGGCACACTCTCCTGGCTATTGTGTCTCTCATAAAGATGGATTCAATTCTGTAACTTCCTTTTGGTGTTTCTGACATCCTAGTTGGAAAGCAGTTTAAAACAGACAAGTGTAACAGTGTACAGTAAAGAGAGGCACAGCTATCCACCAAGCTACATGCATACGTGTGTGCAGTGGCTGGAGTGAACGGCTACAAAAGTGCATTGTGCACACACAGGCACAGAGATCCCGCTCCAGCCACCCCCGTCGGTCTCTGAGGGTATTTGGGAATAAATGCACTCATTGAGATGGGAGTGGGACAATTCTGTAAGTGTTGGGACATAAAGAAAGCAACATTTTACGGTACTACCCAGAGAGAGACTGTAGCACAAAGCAGCCTTTCATAGGAGCAGCATTTGAAAATGATTGAGTTGGAACAGTCGAGGATTGATTGTAATGATTTAGTGGAGCCTTCTGGACAGATGCCTTCCTTATTTACACAGTCAGGTAGGGCAGAGTCCTGACCTACTGTTGACTTGGCTTTTCACTCAATGCAGTTATTGTGGCAGTTATTCTCACCACGTGTGTCTTATTTGTTTCTTTAATAGGCTGGAATTTGCACAAACGGCTCTCAAACAAGATCTAACGTTTCACATAGGTCAACATTTTGAGTGCCTGAGGGCAGCTTATTTTGTGTTAATTAAAGCTAGATTTTATGTGCTTTCTGATGTCGTAAGTGTGAAGTAAACAAAGAGCAGCCAGACACGAATTTCTGGTTTCACCTTTGATGTTTCCATACCGGCACAATGGCAAAGTGGCACAATGGCTACAAAATACAAACGCGTAGCGCACATGTACAGCTTCAAGACTAGATGGACCAGTTGATGCACTGATGCGTATAGTAGGTGTGTCCTGGAAACCCCCCCACACCCTCATGAGTGATATTGCGTTAACCTCCCGCAGGTGTCTGACACGCTTCATGTCTTGTTTCGTTTTCTCCTGGCAGGGTGGCGGTCTGCAGAAATGGAAACCCTTAACAGTGACACCAGAACCACAAAGGTACAATCTCCTTCATCCCTCACTGACATTTACCCTTTGTACTTTTTCACTTTCCTCTTATCTTCCTCCGAAGAATGATTACAAGTGAGCAGCGTCATCCCGGAGTGAAAGGCCCTCATTCAAACAGTCAGCCACAACGATGGCAGCCAAATGTTATGCATGACATTCTTTGATGGGTTGTCATGAATTTTCATGTGTTTTGCTGCGCCTGCATGAGAGATGCTGTGTTGACGTCTGTCAGTCCAACAGACCCTTGTACTGTACGTTTAGCTGTGACGTCCAGAGGCTGCCGGACACAGAAGAAGTCCTGTACAGCCAGCAGAGATATCTTGTTATGCAATTTAGATAAGGATAAAGGGAGAAATCCAGAGTTGGACATAAACATCTTGTTGACCTCCTCTCCTCCTGCTCTTGTGTTTTGGAGTTTATATAGGCCTACAAAAATGCTGTTTTATAAATGAGTCTTTGTATATAATCATTACCGTGAGCCAAACAGCTGACAGACTATGACATCCCATATTTATTTGATTTAAAAGAGAACTCTAAGAAAAAAAAAAATGGCCATCACAATATCCTACAGCCCAAGGCGACGTCTTCAAATGTCTGTGCGACCAACAGTCCAAAACCCCCAAATATTCAGGTTACAATGATATAAAACCGAGAAAAGTAGAAAACACTCACATCTGCGAAGTTGACACCTGTCAATATGTGGCATTTTGCTTGAAAAAGGGCTACAATTACTAATTAATTATCCAAATGGTTGCTGATAACATTTTTGAATAATATTGCATGACATGTTTTTTTTTCCCTACTTGATTCTACTTTTGTATCACATGGTTAAGACCCCCCCACTTCATTTCTACAATTGGAAACCACTACTTTGAATTGTAAGACCAGGGAAAGCAGCGATTTCACACAGTTGAGAAGCTGCAAGCTGCAACCATCAAACGTTCGGCATCTTTGCTTGAAAAATCACGTAAACAATCAATTGATGATCAAATTAGATGCTTGTTGCCCACTTAATCATACAGCTCCCATTCATATTAAAAAAAGACTCTGGGATATCTGATTGATATAAAAGATGTTGTGAGTCAGTTTAAATAAAAATGACCAAATCTCTTTCTTCTTTTCCAGAAAGGTGGTGGTCCTGGAGAAAAATGAAGAGGAGACGTTTGGTTTCGAGATCCAGGTGAGAGGATTAACAGCGACTATTTTAGAGCCTCTCGAATGCCATTTAACGGGATTTCCCTGATCGGCCACATATCTGTCACCAGATTATGAAACTTGAGTGACTGAAGCGTGGACATCTCATCCTGTAAATCTCTTAATCCGAGCATTTGCCTGCTCTGGCGGGGGTCAAAGGTCACGCATCAGTCAAATAACTCGTTGAGTGTTAGTCCCATGACTCGAGAGAAGGGGAGATTTTTCTTTTCCCAGCGTTTTAAGCTGTGTGGTTTGCTCACACGCTTGCCATGTAAAACCTGCCTCACGCTCACCCTCTCAGCATGCAGACGCTTCACACATTCAACCTCATTATCTCCCCGATCTCTCATTCTCTCTCGCCCCGAAGCGCTGCAGCAGACCTCACAATGTTACATCTGTAATGCACACCCCGCTCTTAAAATAGTTTTCTGAAATGTGTTAAAGTTTCTGTAAACGGAGCACTGCATCGAGGAAAAGACATATTGTTCTATTTATGGTTTGGATGGAGGCTGCCGCCCTTCCTGTCCGCCTGTGGCCAGAAGGAAGCGAGAGCACTAGGACCAGTTTGACGTTCAGCAGTGAGAGAGATGACTTTGGACTCTTGTGTTTTCCTGGTGGTTATCCTCCCTAAGTGCCTGTTGATCCATACGGATGGATGTGGAGTTGAGAATCCAGCATGCAAATGGGATATTTGCATTTTCAACAGTATTTGCGTGGTTATATGTTGATCTTTCAGGCAGCTGATAAGCAAATTTTCCATAAGAGACACTCTTTTTTTACTTTAATAGGAACACTTGACTGTAGCAGATGGACAGCTTGATAACTCGCATGTTATTTTACGGGACACTCTCATAGTTTTGTGAGTCTGTGGACCTGTTTGTTGAGGGAAAGGCCCTGACCGTTTCAGCTGCAGTTTGACTGACGGCTAGTTGTGTGATAAGGGGAAGTCTATCTGTTGCCTACACTGCTCTGACCTTCTGCAAAGAGTCTGCGGTGACTGAAACAAGGAAGAGCACACAAATACATGTGGAACTGTTTCCAAGACAACTAAATATTAGATACATAATAAGGAGGGGATATCTTGTCAGCTTACAACAATGTTCTGTGTTTAATATGCTGAACTTTCTTAATGTGTTTTATGTGAGCAGCAGGTTTATAAAGTGGCTGATTTCAGTGTCAGTTTCAGGATAGGATCACATTTTCTTAAAAAAATACTGACATGCCTATACAGTGTGTCCACTGAAGGAAATATTGGTCACTGTAATTTGTCCTCATGTCCATACTGGCCACAAAGAGATCCAAATGTACAGTTTTTTGTTGTTGATAAATTCCCTCTTTGTGCTTTCATGGTGAGTGTTTTCTTGGAGGGATAGTAACACAAAAAGGGAGACTAACTCAGTGTGCTGAAGCCTCAAAATTATTTTCAGCTGAACTTTAGAAGTAGTTTATGCAACTTTGGATCATTATTTTTGCACATAATAGAGTTTGTCCCCCATCTCCTACAATAAAACTGCTTTTGTATAGCATTAATGGACAGAAAGAACAATTACAGCATCTTTTTTTAATGCACATGTGGGCATGTCAGTACTGTTTTCAAAATGTGAACCTGTCCTTTAAAGTTGAAAAAGCCTACCGTCGCTTTCTGTTCAGTCAGGCAAGAGAAACAAACCTTACTTTGCATGTTTGTGCCACGTCTCCGCATGTTGAGTGATATGATCTGCTTTCCGGCAGTGTCCGTCACGGCTTCCTCAGCTTGTTAATCAGTGGTTTTTCAGTGTTGCATTGTGCATCTCCACAATATTTCAAAACTGCTGACATCAATCCCATTGTGTAAGCCAATTCCTATACATAGAGAAAAAGGAAGTATTTACTCTTCAGCTTGTCTTTTTTTTCAGAGTGATTGTTCTGTCTCTTTCAGACTTACGGCCTGCACCATCAAGACCAAAACTCTGTGGAGATGTGCACGTTTGTGTGTAAAGTGCACGATGACAGCCCGGCCCAGCAAGCAGGACTTAAAGTTGGTGAGTTTGTGTTTGTATTTCTCTTTCATGCATCAAAGCTTAAAATAACCTGGAAAAAAATGGTAATAGACATGAGGGGAAGTCAGCACTGGAAGTGAGCATGTTTTTTTTTGTTTTTTTGCTCGTCCTCTTTTTGGGTTTGCCAGCTGACACTCATGCACCGTACGTCAACAAAAGCACTCGTGTGTTTCGGGCTGGCTGTTTAGGGAAGTACAAATATGACCGTTTGCCTACTCATTTTCCAGTCAACAAACAACTTAGTGAGCAGCTATTTCAGCCAACACGTATTTGCCAGCTCCTCTCACCAATGTGCCAGATGGAGTAAAGCAAAGACAACCTCTCAAATGCCAGTTTTGAAGCAAGTGTTATTTTTATTTGGCAAACATGACTTGTTTCCTTTTGGATCCCTCTTTAAAAAAAAAACAGAAATCCTCAAAGATAGAAACTTTTAGAAATAGAATAGATAGATTTTAAAAGAGGCAATATTTCTCAAATTGAGTTGAGAAGAGGATGCTGGGTTTTCGATAATGTGCTAAAAAGCGCTGCGGCGGTCGTTCACTTCGCTTTTATAAATTGTCTCTGGTTTTCAAACTTGTGACCGCTCAGTCACAAGCTGGCTGCTCTCGGCGTTAATGTCCTCATCAGTGTGTCAAAAAAGAAGGAAGGCCATTCTCCGCCTCCTTCCTTCATCCGACCTGCGTATGTCACTTCAGTTTCACTTCCTACATTCCTGGCATGCTGGCTCTATTGTTCCCCGTGTCTCGCTGCGAACACAGTGACTTCATCGCATGAAGCCGATTGGGCGGCGATTTTTAAAAAGAGGAAAAATAGGCTTTGTTCTGAAAGCTCACAAAGGCTGCTGTCACGCATGAGAGTTCACACCACATCTAATAAGTCTGAAGTGGAACAATATGACTCTCATAGATAAATAAACAAATATGGCTTTAACATGTTTAAATAAGCCTCCTTTCCAATGGGGCGGTGACTGCAGTTCATTAACGAGCCGTATGCCACGACTGCACACGTCTTCCACATTTGTGTTGCACGTGTGTTGAGGTTTTATTTAGAAATCAAACAAGCTTTAGTGGGCTGCAGCTTGCAGTAATTGAAGCCACAGTGGATTGAAGTGCATCCTGACCTGATTGTGTGTGTGTGTGTGTGTGTGTGTGTGTGTGTGTGTGTGTGTGTGTGTGTGTGTGTGTGCGCGCAGGGGACACCATCGCAAGTGTGAACGAGGCCACCGTGGAGGGATTTCGGCACAAGGAGATCGTTCAGCTCATCAGGGCCTGTGGCAACACAATCAGGTACACAGAAAACGCCGTGGATGTTTAGAAAATTATCATTTCAATCAAAATGTTTTTAGGTAATAATAGACATATTCCAGTTATTATAGTGCTGAAACGATGAGTCGATTTGACAGAAAGTTGGAGGCTATTGTGGTAATCGTTTATCTGACAGTTGAAATAATCTGATTCGTGTAGAAACAAAAACCAAACGAGCTTTTTGATGTTAACAGGCTGTCAGAACTCAAGGTAAAAATATCTATTCAGAGTGAAACAACCTGTGGATTACAAGAGGGACATTTCTTAACAGGAAAGAGAAGAAAAAAGGCGATGCTCATTGTGCAAACACATCAGTCAAATTCAAAATAGAGAGTCTTATTGTGTCTGACATCTCTGGCAGCTCAATTGCACAGCAGTAACTCATTCGTAAAATGAATTTAATGTTCTAGATATTGTTTATTCAACCAAATTTTAGTTTGTTACAAGTTTCCCAAAATCTATTAAAGCTATAGTGCGTAGTTTCTGTGTCCCCCATGAGGAATTCTAAGTAATGACAACAAAACTGTTGGCGCGTCCACATGATACAAGCCTTCCGTGATCGCGCACCACCCCCACCCCTCCCCCATACAGTTGCTTTTAGCCAAGCGGGACAAGGAGGATTAAAAAAAACATGATGGACTCTTCAGAAAAGGGAATTATCTTCGGTCAAGTTTCTGCGCGGGAAAGTCGCCGGACGACACAGTTTTCTGAGTCATACTGAGAACTACAGAGAGAGTTGTGTGGAGCTGATAGTCTTATGTAACTTTTCCCTCTTCGGTCCCCCTACAGGTTGTCTCATTGGAACTACAGCCGCTCGAGCCTTTTTAACATAAAAAGTTACGCACGAAAGCTTTACTGGTCAGTGAAAATTCAGTTTACATGGGACGGCATGGATTCTTGCGACCTCCAAAAGGGGGGGGGGAATGAATGAATGAATGAATGAAAAAGTTTGAAAAACCACTGGCTTAAGTTAATAACTTAGCAAAAAAACAATAAAACCGCAAACATTTTCTGGTTCCAGCTTTTGAAATGCGAGGACTTGCTGCTATATCTGTCAATTGCATATGTTTGTGTTTTGGGCTGTTGGTCGGACAGGCTGTGAGAACAGCTCAGGCTATGAGAAGTTGACATTTCACATGCTTGGAAACAAGGAAGGCAAAAGTATTTAACGGCCACAGGCGTGTTGAAAAGCCATTCGTCAGCAGAGAGGGTTGAGACACTATATTGTTTAAAATATGGGGACAACAGCGCACATTTTCAGACTGTCTCTCGTGAAAGACATTCATACTGTTGTTCATATGAAAAGTGCCCGAAATTGTGTCAAGAAGGGGGGGGGAAGAGAGCTAGAGAGAGAAGATCAAACCCGATAGAAACGGTCAGACACAGACCCCTAATCTGACATGGGGAAAGGTGTGGTTTCAGAAAATGTTCAACCATAGGTCAAGCAGTTCTGATGAAGCATACTGGCAGCTTAGAAGTTTAAAAATAATCGAGGGAATACATTTAAATGTCTTTTTTTTTACTTAATTTATTGAGTTAAAATAGATTTGTCAACCAAAGCTTGAGTATCTCAAACATTGCTGTTAGGATTTAATATGTGGGGGTTTAATCTGAACCACACTCTCCTCCTCCTCCTCCTCCTCCTCTACTTGTAAAAGATTAAAAGGACAATTAGCGAGGTCCTCGCCTGTACGCTTGGAGAGCTGCTGCTAAAAACGTGAGGTGAACCGCATCAGAGTGGCACAGATTTTATGGACTGACATCATTAAATTATACTTACAACTGGAGTCTGTATAAACAGTTAAAGTGAAAACAAGCTCTTTGAGTTACCCACTCTTGTAATCAAAGGATTTGCCACACCGAAGTGAGTGGAAGTTGTATATGTTCCTTATCCTTCCACCTCTCTTGTAAACTGTTTGCCACCAGACTCATTCCCGCCACCGTCTTTATAAAAAGAGCCTTTCATATTTTTTCTAAATCGCTGTTTTCTGCCCTTGTAGTTTTTATTATAAATGTTCGCTTCCTGTTAACGCTCATTAACTGTATCGCCTTCTGGTTTTACGCTTAAAGGCTGGAGACGGTTTACAGTGACTCAATCCGAAAAGCAGAGCTGGAGGCCCGGCTGCAGTATCTGAAGGTGAGTTTTTTCTTTTTTACTTTTGCTGCAGCAGTTTTTCACTGTTTGTCAGCAGTGAGTCCGCCTGTTTGTGTGTGTGTGTGTCACCACACACACACACACACACACACACACACACACACACACACACTATGTTATGTGCCTGATATAGACACCAGTTCCCCCCTCCCTCCACACCTGTCTCCCCAGCACAGCACCACCTGTTGCATCAGCAGTCCACTGATCGTTGCAGACATTCTCAAACTCGTGGCCGTTAAAAAGCTGCCAGCTTTTCCCCCCAAAGATTACAGCAGCTGTCCCGCTCTAATCCACGAGTGTGAGAGCTGCAACACAGCCGCTTTCTGAGATCCTAATCCAACGTTTTAAAGAGTAACCTGCTGCTCAACACACTGCATTGTGTGCAATGTTGATACATGTTGATTTCTCACTAAATGCGACATAATTGTCAACTTATTGATGTTGCTATAGAGCAAAAACAAAAACAGTGACTGAATAAAGTACTACCTAAAGCGTCACGACAAAAACTGCTACAATCATATTCACACTTTTCGGGAAAAGCCCCCTTATATGAAATCCTCTGTAAATTTTAGCCTGTAACTCCTGTTATTTGTCAAAGCAGTTTTTCTGGTTCACACATACTGTCCCCTTGACACAATAAGTAACTTTGGCGACTTTTGCACCTGCAGTTTAGACACAGATAATTTGGCTTTTTAGTCTTTTTTTGCTTTGAAAAGTCTGTTATACATGAGCTGGCAACTGTCAACCCATTACGGTTTAAATTAATATGTCCTACCTTGTAGCATTGCTTTTAATTGTACACAAGTTATTTCAGAGTTTAAGTCATTTTTCATGAGTTGTTTTTACAGCCTGTGTTGTGGTTTTCTTGTCCCAGTCATTTAACATCTCTGTCTTCCTTTTTGTAGCAAACTCTTCATGAGAAATGGGATGAATATCGGTCGTTGATGGTGCAGGAGCAGAGGCTTGTTCATGGTAGGTCGTCTTGTTTTTGTGTCTTGTTAATTCAATTAACTTTATTTCACCAGGATAATCCACTCAGTGCATGTATATACATAAAAAAAAAACAAGACAGGTTGAGGAAATATTTTTTTAAATGCACGTTTTCATACTAAGAAATGCTCAGCTTCCTTCATGCATGCATGTTTAGGGATACTTAGTTTAATCATGAATGAAATCCCTAACTCTGCCCTTCTCTCCTGTAGGCATAGTGCTGAGTGATGCCGCGGTGTACGAGTCGCTGGAGTCAGCAGGCGTATACGGCAGCCTCGGCACTCCCAGCCCCGCCGCTCAGAGAGCCCTCCACTGCACCGGAAGCACCAGCAGCAGCGCCAGCTTCCTCAGCACGGCCACTGAGGACGACCCTCTGTACCAGACCTGCCTGTACCAGGCGGACGGCAGCGTGGACTCGGACAACACCAGCGCAGACAAAAAGAGAGAGCAACAGCCGGCACAGAGGCAGCAGCGCCTCCGACCAGCCAGCGAGCTCTTCACGACGGCCAAGACGCAGCTGACCCGCAGCGCCAGCACACGCAGCTACATGAGGGGATCTTCGTCATCCTCGGCCACCTCGGGGGAGAAGCAGGGAGGATTCAACACGCTGCAGAGGAAGCCCAAACAGAAAAGCTTCCGCAGGCGCCTCCTCAAATTCATCCCGGGCTTGAACCGACCGCTGGAGGAGGAGGAGAGCAAACTGTGAGCAGCAAAGTAACTGAGCTGTTTGCCCAAACTTCACAGATCCAAAGACTTAAAAGCACCACTGACTGTCAAACGAAACTGCCAAAGAAAAGAGGTAAAAGCAGCCCCAAAGAGTGAAGAGACTGAGACCAAAGTGTGATGGCTCGACAGTTGCACCTCTCCACGTTTTGACCAATGAACATGTGGCTACGCTCTGTAGCCCTCAGTGTTTCACAGCTGTACATAACTTTTGTTTCCTTTTTGTTCTTTAAGTTATTTATTTATTTTAACATGTCAGCTTTTATGTACAGAATGAAGGATTTTTCCGTTTTTTACTGCATGCACCGACTTTTATTTTGACAGCTGAGTAAATGCCCCGTTACCATTTGTGATTGTTCAACACCACTTTTTGTAAGAGACAAGTTTAATATCTACTTTAGATGATTCAGATTGATGCTGTTTTATTTTATTTTTTCCACCTAAGTCACGGTTCCTAAAAATAAAATATGTGTCATTTTCAAATTTCACGCTCATTATTTTGTGCAGAACTTGCAAGAAAGCTATTTTGTTCCACAAGCCACAACTGTTTGTGGGAATCGTAGCTGCCAAACTTAAATTAGCGCTCAGACCTCAAGTATACACACAATCTGTTTGTAATTTCCCCAGTGGAGATGTGTCCTACTCCATGTGATACTTTTAAATATAGCAAGCCTTCGTAGTTCCACAACTCTTCCTCCGTTTCAAGAATGTTATCACTCGAGTTCTCGAGGTTAATGTCTGGTTTTTGGATGGTTTGAGGCTTTTTGTGGTGTGAGGTATCCAGAATGGAGGCTGTTGTATCGGCTATGACACAGTTTATTGTTGCGAGGATAGTGAGGAATGTGCGGAGAAAGGCATGACCCAAAATTCCAAACACAAATGCTTTCTTTCAGCTCCTGCAGACGAATGCTGATTCCTCCTCTTCCACGCTCCCATATTCCCATGGCAGCTTCAGTTGTCCAAGAGGTGTGTGTGTGTGTGTGTGTGTGTGTGTGTGTCTTGGAGTCTTTTCATTCTTGGCTCCCAGCTGACCCATGAGGTCATGGTGGTCACTCTCTCTTCAGCGTTGATCCCTTTTGTCCTCTCTGCCGCTCATTCACAGATGCGTCGGGTGTGTTGATGATGGTGAGCGATGGTATGTGGCCATGTGTTTTGAGCCGAGCCCTCTGACTGATGTGGGCACATTAAGGAGAAGCAGGAGGGGGGTGACTTAAGGGATTGTTATGCAAGCTTGCCGGTGCTTGAAACGTGGGTTTAGAGCAAATGGGCTGGATGCATAACGAGGGGATAATTATTCAAGATGATGGTACACTAAAAACAATGTGTGAATGGCCCATTTAACGGAGACAGAGGGCCCAAACAACCAGGGTGCTCAGCAGTTAACCTAGCAGGCGGTTAGTATAGGGGGGTGGCTAGTCAATAATACTGTTGCAAATGAGCAGACTGTAGCAGTCACCCTACTGCTAAAACACCACTGTTGTTCCACAGACTCTGGTGAATTTGTTTTGCAGCAGTTGGTTTAAGTATGAACTGCAGATGGAGGTCAGTTTTTACTTAATGTGTGTTTTTTGGTTGTTTTTTTGTAACTATAATTACTTATTAACTTGATGTTCATGTTGAGAAAGGCTGGATTACAGTTTTGTTTTTTGTTTTTTTTCTGATGTTTTGGTGAAAATGCTCCAGCAGGTGTTGTGTTCTTAAAACTCTTCATAGAATCATCACAGTAACATACTGTACTAGGATCTAAAACCAAAATACTCTGAAACAAAAAACTCACACACATGACAGCATGAGAGCACCTTTTATTTAGTGGAGATGGAGATCAGGGCTGCAGACTGCAAACTTTTATTATGGATTAATCTGCAGATTGTTTTCTAGACTAATTGATTGATCATTCGGTCTATAAAACATTAGAAAACAGTATCTAAAATATATCAAATGTCTCGTCCAAAGACTCCAAATATTCAATTTACAATAATGTAAGACCAAGAACTTACAACAATCAAATGTTTGTCAATCAATGTATGTCAATCGACTAATCCATTTATTAATCATTGGACCTGTAGTGGAGATGAACAAAATCGAAAATATTCTTCCTCGTTTTTGATAAGGAACAATAATGTGTGAAATATAAAAGACCATTTCTCGATTTGTATCCTTTTTTGTAAACTGTCCAATCGTGAGTCTGGCGCTGTAGAGCCCCTTGACCCCTCTGCCCTCTGGGCCTGTTCAACTGCAGGCCCAGGGGGCAATTGTAACTGCATCTCTTACTCTTTTTTTTTTTTTTTTCTCACATTTTTGTTTGATAAACACTTGGTACCAACCTGGGGTCTCTCTCGTTTTTGTTTTGGCATGTACTGGTTATAGAGTCAAAAGTGTACCTCAGTGAATGAGCCGACGCAACCGAAACAGTTTTATCTATTTATGTCTGCACTTGTATTCAATGCTCTGCAAACGATGCTTTCAATGGGAAGTTTTTTTTTTTTTATCTCTGAATTTGCACTCTTCAGACACGAAAAGAACTGTACTTACTGGTCCGGTCCTGTTAGCACCAGTCAGTGATGTGAAATGAGAAGCTTTTGAGAAGAGGAAGCAGAAGGGCTTGCAGGACACAGTTCAGCCTCTGTGGTGAAACAGCTCAGACCAGAGTGCTCTTTCTCAAGCGTGGTGTGCGTCACAATTCCTAATGGCCGTTAGTGCCTCTCTGGTCAAATTAGGATTATGGATCAGTGCAGATGTTCTTATTGGTTAAAAATAAGGAACGTGCACAGAAAAGACACCAGACAAAACCACAAATGCTATTCTCACGCAAAAGATAAAATATACATGTTAGAAGCAGAAAGATCACTCAAAACGTTTTGGGTGTCATAAAGCGTGGGTGGCCAGTGTGGCACTGTGGAGTCTGTTGTGTCTGATAGAGGGATAAAAACTGGAGTGGGCTGTCAAGGCACAGGATGTGGGTGACAAATGTGCCGGAAAACTACTATAAAGATAAGAGAACGGTTAAAAAAAGACACATGCATGTGATTATCTCTATGTTTGTCTATCACTATTTGTGTTTAACAAACAGAGAGGACAGGTAACGTGCAGTAAAACAAGAAAGCACGACGCCAGACTGGACACCTGCTTCAAGAGACAACAGGTCTGGACTAAAGACAGGGTCAAAAGTTACATATAAAAAATATCCTTTACTTTTAAAATTGTCCATAAAAGAGTGAGTCTAGCACCAACAAGAGTAAACAAAACTGTCCAGCATGACTTGGCTGAATCCGCTTTAGCCATCCCCTTCTACAGTATTTTTTAATAAATGCAAATTGAAGAACAGTCATCATAATCTGCATCTGAGATAAGGATTCTGCATTTGGTTTCCCAGCAGCAGCAGCAGTAGTGAGCTGATACCTTACAGGTTGTATTGTCTCTTTGTGGCTTTAACTGCCTCTTTCCTGACGCTGCTGCTCATAATTTCCATCCAGCAGCTTGTTAATGGACAGATCAGTCATTCAGGCAAAACCTCTTATTTAAAAGCTGGACAGCTCTGTATTTTATTAACCCCCCTAGATACAGTCCATTAAATTCCAGTAGCTGCGTGAGTCTATAGGTCCAAATATACACAACATACAGTAGTGCTAATAAAAGTGGTACAGAAATAGCAGCTTACACATGAAACATTACCTTGAAGGCTGTGAAAACGTATTTTGATAATCAGCTTCTTATTATGAGATATGGGGTCCGACATGAAAATGTTTCTGCCAAAGCTAATTGATTATTTTACAGTAAATCAAGTTCAACTTCAACTTTATTTGTGACCCCGAAGGGCGATTAGGTGTGCAGCAAGTATAAACACATACAAGACACATAAATACATACAGGTTCTACACACACTCCGACTGGAACACAACCGTAACAGTACGAGGACAAATAAATACCAGTACAAGGTGCAAATGAAAGATTTCTGGTTGTTTTTTTTGTTTTTCTTTGTTGATTTGAAGTAGGAAGAGCTAAGTTAGAAATATTAACATCATTTCCATTAAAGGTTTAGCAACCTTCAAAATTTAAATCTGATTGTAGTTGCCAGGCGCTACCGATGAAATCTGATCAAACAAACACCTCCACAAGCTGATTAGCTTCATCAGGACTAGCTAGTGTTGGAGTGTTACTGAGGTTAACTAAAACTTCCATAGTTGCTTATCTGTGTCAGTCAAATTCAATGTTAACTTGTAACATGCTACTCCAGAACACCTTATTCGTCATGAATAGTAGGCTACTACTCCGCTTGTTAAAACAGTTGTATATTGTTTTTTTGTGGCTCTGGAGGCTGCATTTTAAAGTCTGAGAAAATAACCCATGATATCGTCATGGTTATCTTAAATAATGTTGGAGACTTCCCATTTTTTTAACAGTGGTCAAAACTCCAGCAACAACTCAATTGTGTTGTATGGTGACCATGAAGAAGGCCTCACGATAAAATTGTTCTTTGTGCCGGAAATCCCTACTCTGCTGCACATATTTAACAGAAAGCTGACGTTACAAACTTCAGGGTGGAGTTTGAAAACGTGGACGTTTACCTGACAGGGAGGGTCTAATGACATATGCTGCATAATGAGTTGCATTATAGGAATTGTAGGATAGTATTTTGGACTAAAATTAGGACCAATTTCAGCTATTTCTTTTTTCTATCCGTCTTTTGTGAGTCCCACCACCGGATGAAAGTCCATCCAAAGTGCTAAGTAGCTGCAATCAGCTATAACCTCTTTAGAGGATTACGTGGGGAAATCAATTCAAATTGTGTTTTACTGAATAGATCTTTCAGAGCTGTTTTTAATTGTTTTAGGGGCAAAGGAAAATCACTACAGGATCTGGTAGATTGCAGTCCAACATCTCAGGGGTTGACAAAGTTGGTATATGAGTATGAAGATAAGATGAAGCTTTCTGCAAAGACGACTGTCCATAAAAATAAATGTGTTTAGTTAGCAACACTTCCTGTTCATTGTATCTCTTCATAATGTGGCATCTCAAGTCAGAAAGTAGACCTTAAATGGCCCCCGCCCCCACCCCTACACACACACACCCACACACCCACACATACATGACGCACGCATACACGCACACACACACACACAAACTTGTATACTATTTCCTGTTTAGGGGAGCACCTGGTGTAAATGTCTGGTGTTATTTGCTTTTATTTTCCTTTGCTGCTCATATGTCAGACAGTCATGACCATTTAGCTTTAATGCTAACACAGGAAACACAACAGCTGCATGGGTGAATTAATTAATGAATCATTTGTATATTAGTAGATAGTCGTAGGCTTAGCCCAAATAATACAATATATATGAGATTGTGTTTGGCTTAAATGCTGCATTACTCTGTCTTTTATGTCCTGCTTACAAAAGCATCAGTAATCAGGATTAAACTTAATCATTTGCAGTTTATTTTCTTAGATTTGAAGGGATGTCAAATATCACGTAGCCTTCACAGTGGGTGTACAGTGGGTGTACAGATGGTGTATGAAAGGCCCCATTTAGAACGTTTAGTTATAACAAGTTCCTCTTTTTTCATGATTGTTTTATGATGTTTGAGAATACAAAGTCAGATAAGGAACCACCTGCCAATGTTCAGTCTATTTCACTCTCTGATCCACACACACACACACACACACACACACACACACACACACACACACACACACACACACACAATTACTGAAAATGAAAATAACTGATAATGATTTCCTATAAATTTCTATAGGAAATGCATATGGGTATTTTTTGACCCACATATGAAAAGTTGAGATAATAATGATAGCCTAAAAAAATGAATGGGGGAAATCAAAAACACAATTTTTGAGGAATAACTGGAATATAAAATGTTGCTGGGTCATTTCTGCCCCATGCATCTAGGACTGAAGTGCTTTTACATAAAACCTCTGACAGCCGTGAATGTGAGGGAGAAGGAGAAAGTCCTCAGTACAATGGCAGGAAGTGTCATGGGGTTATATCTTTAGCCTCAGTTTGAAACCTTTTTGCCTGAAATTGTAACAGCTAAATATCTCAGTTAGATTATTTACCAAAGCCCTGAAGCTATACGTGTGTGTAAGCACGAGTGTCTAGAGCAACACGCAGACCAGTAGACATCCTCACGTGGGTCGAAAGAAAGAGAACAGCGACAGTAACTTCTTCCTGTCTCCAAAGACAGGAAGTGGTGGGGATCACCCTGTTCTGAATGTCTTTTTTTTTTTTCTTCCTCCAGGGGATGCTGAACAAATACAACAACCACATCCGTACTGACTGAACAGTACAGCCGACAAGAGAGGACAGCATATTGTCTTCATCTCCTAACACGTCAGGGCAAATGAAATCAGCATGCCCGCCTGAAAGCTCAGGCTGCAGAGCAGGAGCGTCTGGGCTTCAGGAATGCTGTAAGCTGTGGTGTTTGTCCAAGAGGAGAGAGGATGTTGACTCAACGGGGTTTTTTCAAAAGCCAGCTCCAGGAATACAGAGAGGATGGAGCCCAGAGATACTGTACCATGTTCCCAGAAAACAATTTGTTGAAGTTCTCTGTTCTTAGGAAGATCACGTTGTGCTTTTGTTTGATGATGACCTACCGAAATAGCCCCACTTCTGTCAATAAAACCACCTAAAACTGATACAGGGTGTGGTCTGAAATGACTTTGAGACCTAATAAAGCTCAGTAATACACCATATTTACAGTGGGTACGGAAAGTATTCAGACCCCTTTACATTTTTCACTCTTTGTTTCATTGCAGCCATTTGCTAAAATCAAAAAAGTTCATTTTATTTCTCATTAATGTACATTCAGCACCCCATCTTGACGGAAAAAAACAGAAATGTAGAAAGTTTTGCAAATTTATTAAAAAAGAAAAATTGAAATATCACATGGTCATAAGTATTCAGACCCTTTGCTGTGACACTCATATTTAACTCACATGCTGTCCATTTCTTCTGATCCTCCTTGAGATGGTTCTACTCCTTCATTGGAGTCCTGCTGTGTTTAATTAAACTGATTGGACTTGATTAGGAAAGGCACACACCTGTCTATATACGACCTTACAGCTCACAGTGCATGTCAGAGCAAATGAGAATCATGAGGTCGAAGGAACTGCCCAAGGAGCTCAGAGACAGAACTGTGGCAAGGCACAGATCTGGCCAAGGTTACAAAAGAATTTCTGCAGCACTCAAGGTTCCTAAGAGCACAGTGGCATCCATAATCCTTAAATGGAAGAAGTTTGGGACGACCAGAACTCTTCCTAGACCTGGCTGTCCAGCCAAACTGAGCAATTGTGGGAGAAAAGCCTTGGTGAGAGAGGTAAAGAAGAACACAAAGATCACTGTGGCTGAGCTCCAGAGATGCAGTAGGGAGATGGGAGAACGTTCCACAAAGTCAACTATCACTGCAGCCCTCCACCAGTGAGGGCTTTATGGCAGAGTGGCCCGACGGAAGCCTCTCCTCAGTGCAAGACATATGAAAGCCCGCATAGAGTTTGCCAAAAAACACATGGACTCCCAGACTATGAGAAATAAGATTCTCTGTCTGATGAGACCAAGATTGAACTTTTTGGCGTTAATTCTAAGCGGTATGTGTGGAGAAAACCAGGCACTGCTCATCACCTGCCCAATACAATCCCAACAGTGAAACATGGTGGTGGCAGCATCATGCTATGGGGGTGTTTTTGAGCTGCAGGGACAGGACGACTGATTGCAATTGAAGGAAAGATGAATGCGGCCAAGTACAGAGAGATCCTGGAAGAAAACCTCATCCAGAGTGCTCAGGACCTCAGACTGGGCCGAAGGTTCACCTTCCAACAAGGCAAGGACCCTAAGCACACAGCTAAAATAACAAAGGAGTGGCTTCGGAACAACTCTGTGACCATTCTTGACTGGCCCAGTCAGAGCCCTGACCTAAACCCAATTGAGCATCTCTGGAGAGACCTGAAAATGGCTGTCCACCAACGTTCACCATCCAACCTGACAGAACTAGAGAGGATCTGCAAGGAAGAACGGCAGAGGATCCCCAAATCCAGGTGTGAAAAACTTGTTGCATCATTCCCAAGAAGACTCATGGCTGTACTAGCTCAAAAGGGTGCTTCTGCTCAATACTGAGCAAAGGGTCTGAATACTTATGACCTTTTATGATGTAGAATTTTTGCAAAGTTATCAAAAAAGAAACAAATATCACATATTTCAGTTTTTCTTTTTTGATAACTTTGCAAAAATTCTACATTTCTGTTTTTTTTTTTTCTGTCAAGATGGGGTGCTGAATATACATTAATGAGAAATAAAATGAACTTTTTTGATTTTTAGCAAATGGCTGCAATGAAACAAAGACAAAAATTTTGTACTTTCCGTACCCACTGTATATAGTGTGTGGGTACATAGTACCTTTTGGCCATTGTACATTTTGGTACATAGCTTTTATCTGACGCAGTTCAACACATTCTCACTTTTGGCCCACACACACTCCCCCTCAAAGGCCTTCATTCTCAATCCAAGAAGGTAGAACTGACTCATGTGGTGATGATGACCCATACACACTTCATATTGAAAGATTTGTATTTAAGGTGATGGTGACACACGAACGACGATCATGAAAGGAGATACTCTGCTTGTGATAACATGTTGCTAAAACTACGCTAACTGATCAACATATTTTTTTTTTTTTTTTTACATATTAGGAAAGGAGGAAGTTTACCCATCTGTCTAGTCAGTATGTGGTTTGTCAGCCGCTGCTTCTTCTATCTTTTTTTCCATTTAGTTTTAGATTACAAGATTACATCTCACAGCAAATTTCTTAGTTTTGCCGATCATTTTAGAGCAGAGGTCGTTTCCATGTTACATCCAAAACAATCTCTTTTGTGCTTAATCTTTAACACCCATAGACATGTATATTCACAGGACTCACTGTCTTATCATTTGGTCTCTTTGGTTTAGTGTGAAAGCAGTTTGTTGGGCTGAATTCAGCACCAAAATAGAGAGTGACTGTATTCTGCATGCTGATGAGACTGGGGAATTCACTGTGATTTGAAAAGAGACCAAACATAAGCACGTTGGGGCAAAGCTATTATCCATTTCCATCTGAACGGCAGCTGTGGTTGTAACAGCTGACATTTCTCTTCCACCCTCTACAAACTTCTTCAATCCCTGTCTTATACTGACAAGCTATGGCTTTGTATTGTTTGGGGATTCCACTTGCATCAGTGCAATCAACCCCTGGTGCGCACACACACAAACTCTTTATAAAGTCCCCCTGCTTACTCTTAAACAACAGCCTCCTGGCCTTGAACAGGTCCAGGAAACTTTGAGACAATAACACTGCTATTTCATCCATGGACTGTACTGTATCTGGAAAAAAACAAGAGGAAATTCATTGAAGAAAAAATGAAAAGCGGCCAAAGTCAGCCAAGAGCCAATATGTGTGAGTCAGTGATGGCGACTGTCCCAGGCCTGGAGAGGAATCAAAACAAAAGCACCAGCAGCCCAGCGCGGCGGCCGTGCAGGCCTGTGAGGTGATAGGGACTTCCAGGGGGTGTTCAGCGCTGCCTCCTGACTTTCTGGCTTGACCAAGTGTTTTGGGACCTAATGTAATGCTTCCTGAGGGTTTTCCTAGGAAGCAAGGAAAACATTTCCAACCCTCATCCACACCTCTGCTCAGAGACAGCAGCAATGACCATGACGACAACCTGAAAAATCAAAAGGAAAATATCACAAAGCTGAGGTGTGAATAAAAGCAGAGGTGCTTCCTGTGAACTTGTTGTTTTCTTAAATGTGTGGTGATGGCGCAGTATATATGACACATGCGCAGTGGATATGACACATTCCTTTGGTGTGGGCGATCTGGGTTTGATTCCCACTGCAATACATCAACCAATGTGTCCCTGAGCAAGACACTTAACCCCTAGTTGGTCCAGAGGTGTGCGACCTCTGACATATATAGCAATTGTAAGTCGCTTTGGATAAAAGCATCAGCTAAATGACATATAATGTAATTTCAAATGTTTTTATTTTTTTACAGTGGTGGAAAGTAACTTAGTACATTCAAATACTGTATATTTAGGCATATAATTTTAAATACTTGCACTTTACTTTAGCAGTTCAAATGTGCTATTTTATGGGTAAATATTTTACTTTTTACTCCACTACATTTATTTGACAGCTATAGTTACTAGATACTTCTCAGAAAAAAAGTATATAATAAGCTTATTAAATAGACTATTGGTAAAGATAAGACCAGTGATTCCCAATGTATTTGATTTGTGACTCCATTAATGAAGGCAATACTTGGAGAAGTGTTTGGTCTCTACTTGGTTTCAGACATCTATGAATTAAGCAGATCTATTTAGAGACCTTTCCCCGATAAACCTCACAGATGGTTTTATTTAAATAACTTTTTGAGACCCAAAGAGGTAAATTATCCAATATTTCATTAAAAAGCAGATGTATCTTGTGACCCTGTGGAAGGGGCCTGGACTTAACTAAACTACTTAACTGTACTGTATATAAAGTAATTAAAACTAGCTCCAATTCGGCTACAACAATAAAATGATTCAGCCCGTGACAGGAGGCCAATCACTGGTCATTTCAGAGAGAAGGCATTCCTATTGGCTGTTCTACAAATGCAGATGGGCATGCACGTCCCTTCAGATGGTGAAAGTCTGATTCAATGGAGGAAAATCCTGCTGTTATTCCAGCATTGGCAACAACTCCCTACACTGCAAAGCAAACCAAGAAAAGGAAGACGGACAAGAGAGTCAGACAATAAACACAATAAAATGTGTCAATATCGGTGGACACTTCAGAGATGGAGAAAAAATGCTAATAGTTTAGCCTTTTGCTAACTGTTGCCGAAGGATCACCACTGCGGCTAATTCAAGTTCATGTTTATGCAGCTAGCTAGAGCCTTAAAGGTGCCCTGCCACACAAAACTGTTTTTACTTGTATTTTTTTTTAACTATGTTCGGTCCATATGTGTTTGTGTTATGTGGTGAATGTGAAAATGAACTGCTACCTCCTCTGTCAGCTCTAGCCACTGAAAAGAAATAAGCGGAGTAATCAGGCCAATTACAAAAGCTAGTCAGTCTGACGTTGTGTTGCCTGAGCTCATTACTATTCATGAGCTCACATAGTTGCGCTGGGTAAAGGATGCTGATAGCCAGGCTCTCATTGGCTAGCTGTTAGCCAATCAGAGTCAAGCAGCTTAGTTTGTTGGATATTAATGAGAACTGGCACAAAGTCAGAACAGAGTCTTCCTGCTGGCTTTCTATACCACGCTAAAATGGCTTGAAACAAGGTAACCAAGGCATTTGTTCCACAAAAAATGTTACAGAGTCTATGGTAGAACTTCAGACATTACCACAAAGTAATGAAATACATGTGGCAGGGCACCTTTAAATCACAGTATGTCATAAAGGGCTTTTCAGGCCCCCAAGTTTGCTAAGAAAACAGGACGGTAATTCTCATAGAATTGCCGCTATATAACTGCATCAAAATCATGATCGGGATGATTGAAATGAATGACTAGTAGGTCTACTTGTACATGTTACTGTCTGAATAGTCTCACATTTCCAGACCTTACTCCACATACATTCTGGGATAGGATGAAAAAAACACACTGGGTTGTTTGCATTTCTTTAAACCAATCACAATCGTCTTGGGCAGTGCTAAGCTCTGCAAAAAGGTTTTGTGAAGAAACTTGTTTTGGTTTGAACCCTGCAAAAGAAAACGCCACATACAACATTAAATACAGTTAACTGTTCACACAATACACTAATGTGAGCTATTTAAATTAGCTGGATACATGGTTAAACCTCATTTGTTCTTACAAGTGTGTCGCCGTGTATATTTTGTCCACAGCAATCGCACCAATCGGTCCCAAAACGTCCCAAAACGTCCCAGTCAGAGAGTAAATGCCGTAAACATATTCTTTGTAAATCTTTACAATCATTCACCGAAAGAACCAAGTAGGCCTGTCTAATTGTATGATCCAAATTTTGTTCAAAACTTGCCATTTTCAGCATGTTGTTTGAAGTTAGTGAGTTTGAGAACAGCAATACACACAGAGCAGAAAGTGAGGGACATCCGGCGCGTGAGCCACGCGCAGGAAATCAGGCAATTATCTTTAAAATGTACCTCCATTGATCAGGCTACTGTACGAAGCGTATGCATATGTCTGTGCTCGTCTGGTGGGAGGGGCTAAGAAAAAAAGAGAGGGGCGAGCTGCAGGGTTGTATTTTCAAATTGTTTTTTTTTTTTAAAACAGCTAGATTTTTGGGATATCATGAGATACTGCGAGAAGAATATGATGAGCATAAATCACATGAAATACTGTATATCACACGAAAATGCCTATGTGTCCGAACAGCAGTGGATCGAATCAATCAGCGTCCGGTAATGAGCTTCTGGCAGCTACAGGCGTGGTTAGGTGTGTGTGGCGGCCGCGACTGTTTGTTTAAAACAACAATGGCAAATGTCATATTTTGCATGTGAGTACTTCTTCCACTACGGTTTTCCTATGCGATCAACTGTAGCTCAATAATCAATGCCTACAGTACAACAATATATATATATATATATATATATATATATATATATATATATATATATATATATATTATATATATATATATATATTATATAATATAAACACAATATAATGTGTCCTGAGACTGTCAATGACTGCCCCAGTGACATCCTCAGGGCTATCCCTGAAAATGAACCTAGTGCAGGACGGTCCAGTCTAGTGTGTGTGGCCCAGTGTATGTGGGCAGTCGATGAGGGAGGAATGTGAGAGTGGGAAGGCTCAAAGGGGGACATTCTTGTGACCTACAAACAGATGACAGAAAAGATTTTGTCTTCCCGGTTGACAAAGACACGCATGAAGACAGAGCTCATTATTCAAACCGTGCTGTGATGAAATGTCTCTGTTGACAGCACAGCGGCCCTTGCGTCATTTTCACTTAATGAAATCTGGATGGAAAGTTATTGTTCAACACTGACAACTACCATGGCCCATGTAGGCCCATTGACTAGAGTATCTCACATAAGTATCTGCATGGTGTGTAGCCTGCCTGTAACAATTAATAGATTTAAAGTAATAACATCCACACATAACATCAGATGTGTAAATCATTTACATTTTCTTATATTATAAACAACTGTCTTTCAATTCTCATCTGTGGAATAAATACCATACTGCAACTTATTCATCCAGTCACATAAACTCATTTTGTAGATTATGGCCATCTCTCTCTCTCTCTCTCTGCTTGTCTTTAAGGCCTATTAGCAGCAATAGACATACGTTTGTTTTTTATTGTTGACAAATATATATATCATAATCTTCTGTATCTTGTGCTGTGTTATGTTATTTTATAGTTGTTTCCCCTTTTCATTCATTAATCCTAATCTTAGCACTTTATTTTTCATTTTGTGAGATGTCTTTATAAGCCCACATCTCCTTCTTTTAAATATGTAATGTATTGTTCTGTTTGTGTTGTCTTACCTGTGCAAATAGGTAAACCGATAACTAACCAAAACTAGTATTGCTTAAAATATTGATACAATTGCTGATGTTCGACATGTGTTGATTATCCAGCCAAAACCAAATGCCAACCATTTACTGTTTTTCCTCATTAAACAACTAGATAGAGCAGCCCTGACATTTAAGTGCAGTAAATATGGAATTTACTGAGATGAGGTTGCTCAGTCACGTCGGGATGCTGCCCTCCAGTGGTAAATCAGTGCACAACACAATGGTTTCTAAGCAGAATTTCATTAAACACCCTTGACACTGGTAGTGAATCACAAAAAGTATATGTCAGGTTGTAATCTTTGATTTCAAAAGACACAAACCAACCTTTTCTTATTTCCAGATCTGCAATCAATATCTAGCATCTTGATTCATGTAAATTTCTGTCAAAGAAACTTTCTGTGACTCTTAAGACACAGGTCATTTTTCCACTCAGTACATTTCTCGAACAATAATAAACTATTGTTCTTTGAAGGATCAGGTTTACAACAGTTATGTATTGTTAGATACAAGCAAAATATAGGTGTGTTCCAGTGTGAGTGACTCAGTCAGCATGCACAATACCAGGACGCTGGAGCAGCTAAATGGAATTGAGCCTTAATCTGTTTGATTATTTACACCTGTGTTTTTCTTTTCTTTTGACAAGTCAAAATATCTTCATGAAAAAAGGGTTATTAGTCAGGTCTGCTTCCTTGTATTGTCTCTACAATGTTCCGACCAAGTTAAAAATATTTTACCCATTTTATTTTAAGAGCCGATACATTTTCAAGCTCACTTTTATACAGTTTAAGATTATTTTTGGGGGGTTGTATTGCTAGGATAAATTAAGACAGGAAAGTGGAAAAGAAAGGGGGAATGACATGCAGCAGGTCGGAACAAAACCCGTGGTCACGCCGACAAGGACTAAGCCTCTGTACATGAGGTGCATGCTCAACCAGGTGAGCTAACCTGGCGCCCCACTTTTATACAGCTCGAACAAACAAAGCTGTGAACTGTCAGAGAAGACTTTTGGCCAGCAGCATTGACCCCAGTGATTCAGTAACAGGTAAATTACCTTCAACAGATCCTCACGGCCCTTGAGCTGAATTTCAACCCTAACCTGAGAGTCAACACAAGTCATGCTTAGTTAATGAGCATGCTGTCAAAAAGAGAAAAGTTATAGTGTCTCTCTACTGGTGTGACTTCTGTAAGAGCTTCATCAGAGCAGCAAGCCAGAATTACAAAATGAAAGTGAATCATTTTTACTTGTATGTTTGTTCAGAGAAACCATCTGTATAGATAAGGACCTATAGTACATCATTGTGCTCAATGTTTGGATACCCCCTGTTAGAGTAATTTAATTCAATTCAATTTATTGTGTCAAATCACAACAGGAGTTATCTCAGGACACTTTACAGGCCTAGACCACACTCTATAATTTAAAGAGACCCAACAATGGCCAAATGTGTAGTGTAGTTGATGATATGATGTGGTTTGTGTTGATGATGATGACGATGATGTCTATGCTGCTGCTGATGATTGTGTTAGGACAGCAGAGATGTTGATCATGTATACAACATGTCTAGTCACTATACTCCTCCTGTGTATTTGTATGGTCATATTCTATTCTGCCTTTACATTTTTTAGATGTTATTGCTGATGTCTATGTTCTTTAGTGTATTGTAATATGCCTTGATGTAAAACCAATTGCCCTCCAGGGACAAAATAAAATTGAAAGTTTAAGTAGGCCTACTCAAGAATATTTTTGAGGTACTAGTACTCTATTTGAGTATTTTTATTGCATGCTACCTTCCATTTCCACACTTCAGAGATATCACTCAGTCGGCCTCAGTCTTGTCCCTCCCTTCAGCCACATTGTCACTTCCCCAGCCCCCTGCATTTCCTCTTCCATCCACCAGATGCCCTCAGACCCCCCACCTCCCTGTCCCAGTCATGCTCTCTCATTCACCTGCTCACCTGTTTCCACTTTTCCACATCAGCCCTGCAGTATTTAAAAGGGGTGATAGAATGCAAAACCGATTTTAAATAGGACATACATAGAACCTCAAAATCCCATTGGCCTCCCTTTCCTCTGAAAATCTCACATTTTGAAACTGCCTCTGAAAACGAGCAAATCTCAACAAACCACCGAGTTGATGTCAATTTATCACTAAATTCACTTCTGAGACTTTTTCATGCAAAACATCAATTATGTAGAGGTCAAATATTGGCCTTTAAAAAAAATTGATGGCTAATTGCAAATTTTGTCCGACTGTCGGAATTCAGCAGCCGGTGCTGCCTGGGTAGCAGCTTTGCCGCCTGGCCTGTCCTCCTTCACAGACCCTGGCCCGCTGTGAGCTAGATGGAGCTCCGTCACGGCCGGCAGCCCGCAGTGCTCCATACCCGCGCAAAGTCACCGTTTCTGGGTTACTGGACTACCAAACGCCGCTGCCCTGAGAGAGCTCCAGGGCCTGCAGCTCCTCTCTTCCTGCTAAATGGCCGGTGTATGTGGGTGAGAGTGCGGTCAGTGAGCTTGTTACGTCCGCAATCTCTTACCACAGGTTCCAGTTAATCTTATAATGGATATGTGTGTTGAGTTATTTAAATAAACGATTGGGGAAAAACATGCCTCTTGTCTGCAAGTCTCATTGATAGTGCCCGCGGTGAGCTGGATGGAGCTCTATCAATGAGAGCTAGCTAGCCTCCTCCAAACGAGACCCATAGGATTGAAGGGACACTAGCAGCTAACGAAACCCCTCGAATTCACAAAAATGCATTAAATTGAAATCGGACACAAGTGTTAGCTAAGTTTTGTAAGACCCTACGGTAGCTGTAATATAAGTGGCGTGATGAAATTCAAACTGTAAATATACTATAGTTATGCCGGCAGCCGGCCAGCTCCGCGGAGCCCCGAGACCCGGTAGTCCAATAACCCAGAAACAGTGACTTTGCCCTGGGAATGGATCGCAGTGGGCTGCCGCTGTCTCGTCAAACTGTGTGGAGCTCCTGCAGTCTGACACGTCTTACCAAATAAAACGGCCCATATTTGAGCTTCATATAGTTGATTTCTCACATAAAAAAAGTCTCAGAAGTGAATTTAGTAACAAAACATTGCAACGTCTGAAATATGAGACCTGCTGTCTCATCTCCAATGTATGTGGTTCGCTCAACCAATCAGCACGCAGCTCATCTAAATATTCATGAGCATACCATATTTGGAAGAAAAGCTCTCGTTCCAAATAGGGCCAAAACACAGGGCCCATAGAATAGCAAACGGGCCATTTTCAGCCCAATCAATGTTACATACCCTATTAGGAGACCTTAAGGAACAGTGTGAACTACCCTATATAATAATCAATCATTCTATCACCCCTTTAACTGGCCATTTTCCACTCAATTCCTGCCAGATTATCAATGAACCTGATTTGTTCCTTTCTTACTTTTGTGTTGCCTTTTCCTGTGTTTTGACTTGTTGCCTGTTCCTGACCTGCTCACCTATCATGCCCCTCTCTTGGATTTGGATTTTTGGTCCAGGCTGGTACTGGGGAGCTGGGGGTCCTGCGCCGATCTGCCGAACTCTTGTTCTGCTCTGTGGTCCTGAGCAACGCCTCACGGGCGTCATGCCAAACCGGATGACAGCGACGTAAGTTCTCCTGAACAGAGGGAACCGCCAATTCCTTATCCTTATACCCCAGCGACGCCTCGAAAGGGGATAGGCCGGTAGCAGAGGTGGTTAGGGAGTTGTGGGCATACTCGATCCAGGGAAGGTGTTTCGCCCAAGAAGATGGATGCTGAGATGCTACACAGCAAAGAGACGCTTCCAGGTCCTGGTTGGCTCTCTCAGTCTGGCCGTTTGATTGTGGATGAAATCCTGAGGAGAGACTCAGTCGCGCTGAGAGCAGAACAAAAATCTATCCAGACTTGAGAAATGAACTGTGGGCCTCTGTCAGAAACAATGTCTACAGGTATTCCATGGGGACAGAATACATGCAAGACTAAGAGGTCCGCTGCCTCACTGGCAGTCGGTAATGCTACATAGTGAGCAGATTTAGAAAATCTGTCCACAATGGTGAATATTGTATCATTACCTTCGGACGCAGGGAGACCAGTGACAAAGTCCAGGGCTATATGTGACCACGGACGACTCGGGACCGGCAGGGGTTGCAGAAGACCCGAGGGAGACTGGTGGGATGCTTTACCCTGGGCACAAGTGGTACATGCTGCCACGAAAGCCCGGACCTCAGCTTCTGCTGACGGCCACCAAAAATGTCTTCTCAGCAACGTAAGGGTACGTTGCATCCCTGGATGGCAGGTGAAACGGGAAGAATGGACCCACTGCAACACTTCGGACCGCACAGATACAGGGACATAGAGCCAGCCAGATGGTCCATCTGCTGGTCCAGGGTCTGATACTTGGGCCGTCTTGACCAGAGATTCGATCTCCCAGCGAACTGTGGCCACAGGTAGAGGGCAGGATGGACTCTGGTTCCCTGGACTCAGAGATGGAAGACTGGCGGGACAAAGCATCAGGTTTTACATTGTGAGATCCTGGACGGTAAGTAAGAGTAAAGTTAAACCTACTGAAGAATATGGACCATCTGGCCTGGCGAGAGGTTAGTCTCTTTGAAGACTGGATGAAGGCCAGGTTCTTGTGGTCGGTCCATACCACAAAAGGCTGTTCTGCCTCATCCAGCCAATGCCTCCATTCCTCCAGCGCCAGTTTCACGGCCAGCAACTCCCGGTTTCCCACGTCATAGTGTCTTTCTGCTGGAGATAACTTCTTGGAAAAAAAAAAAAGCACAAGGATGGAGTTTTTGAGCCATGGGGGAGCGTTGTGATAGAACCGCTCCAACACCGGAGTCTGAAGCATCCACTTCCACCACAAAAGGCAAAGTAGTATCGGGGTGAATGAGCACAAGGGAGATGGAAAACAGTTTTTTCAGGGTACTCATGGCTAGATCAGCTTCAGGAGACCACACAAACCGAACTTTAGGGGAAGTGAGTTTGGTGAGGGGAGCAACCACCTGACTAAAGCCCTGAATGAATCTCCTGTAGAAATTAGCAAACCCCAGAAAACGTAGTTGTTTGCGAGTCTGGGGAATGGACCATTCAGATACTGCCTTAATCTTGTCGGGGTCTGCTGAAACCTGTCCCTTTCCAATAATGAACCCAAGGAAGGGGACTGACTCACGGTGGAACTCACACTTCTCTGCTTTAACAGAAAGTTTGATATCCAACAGACGTTGCAGGACGAGACGGACGTGGGAAACGTGTTCTTTAAGGGACTTAGAGAAAACAAATAAAAAAAATTAAAAAAATTCCGAATATCGTCCAGGTAGACGAAAACAAAACGATTCAACACGTCTCTTAGCACATCATTCACCATAGTTTGGAATATAGCTGGTGCATTTGTGAGTCCAAAAGCCATTACCAGATATTCGAAGTGTCCAAGTGGTGTATTGAAGGCTGTTTTCCACTCATCTCCTTGCCGAATCCCGACGAGATGATAGGCATTTCGCAGATCCAGTTTAGAGAAGACCGTGGCGCCCTGAAGTGGTTCAAAAGCAGAATTGATTAGTGGCAAAGGGTATTTATTTTTTACAGTAATGTTGTTCAGACCGTGAAAATCTATACAGGGGCGCAGCGTCTTGTCCTTCTTGTCCACAAAGAAGAACCCCGGCCCCACAGGTGATGATGATGGACAAATGATACCCGCGGCCAGGGACTCTCCGATATATTTCTCCATAGCCTCTCTCTCAGGTCTCGACAAGTTGTAGAGTCGGCTAGCAGGCAAGGGAGCTCCTGGAAACAACTCAATCGCACAGTTGTAGGGTCTATGGGGTGGCAGAGATAATGCTTTCTCCTTGCTGAACACTTCCGCTAAATCCAGATATTCTTTGGGAACTGATGACAGATTGGGCAGTTTCTCTGATACAGAAGGGGTGTTCACGTTGGGAGGAATAGCTGAACCGAGACACGAGGAATGACAAAAACTGCTCCAACTGCTGATAGTTTTGTGTTGCCAGTCTATTTGGGTGTTGTGTAACCGGAGCCATGGAAAACCGAGAGTGAGAGGGGATGAGGAAGCTGACACTACTTTAAAAAGTGATTTCCTCTCAATGGTTACCGGAGAGAACGAGTGTAACTGGGATGGTTTGTTGTGTAACTTTAGCCAGTAGCTGACCGTCAATGGTTGTGACATTGATAGGGGATGGGAGTGATTCAAGGGGAATGTCAGCCTGCTTAGCCAGATAAAGTCATAAGCGGCATAAGCGTTCAGCTGGGAAAAGCCGAGCTCCACCCAAATGCATGGGCTCCCCCTCATCTCTCGCAGCGGGGACAGGTGCTGCAGAGAGCTCTCTACGGAGAGAACATGAACTGGGTCTTGGTGTCCTGGAAACCCGAATGGGAACGGGTGCGGGTCCACTCTTCTCCCGTCTCCTCTCTCGGATCCTGTTGTCAATCTTAATAGCCAAAGAAACAAGACTATGCAGGTTACTGGGTTCATTGCGAAGAGCAGCTCAGCTTCGACAGTGTGATTCAAACCATGAACAAAAACTCCATGTAGTGCCTCATCGTTCAATCAATAAATTAGAAAAATCAAATCAAAAAGAGTATTCAGCCACACTCTGTGTATCCTGTCTGAGGTCCAACAATCACTTGGAAGCGTTTCCGACACGATCTGGGTGGTCAAAAACGGTACACAACCGTGAGGGGAAAAAAAATAAATAAATCAGAAAAGGTTAATCCGGAGAGATGTTGATTGGAACACATAGCTTCAGCCCAAACTAGTGCCTTTCCCCTAAGTAACCCCAGTGCATAGTGTACCTTTGAGGATTCTGAGGCAAAAGACAGTGGCTTCTGTTGAAAAATGAACCCGCATTGAAACAGGAAACCTCGACACTTGTTCAATTCCCCAGAGAACGGTTCAGGAGATGTCACAGGTGGTTCCCGGAAGAATGGCGCAGATTCCATGGCAGAGGACGCTGACTGAGTGGGAGGAGGAGCAGGGAGGGGTGGAGCACTAGGAGCACTGGGAAGAGACAGAGTTGTAATTTGAGAAGACAGCTGAGTTACTTGATTGAATAATTGTTTGTTGGTTTCCAGTAATTTATGGATTAACTGGTTGTCCTAACAGAGCTCCTTGATTTTTAATGGCTCGAAAAATGCCGTCTTCGTCTGGTAACTGGGAAATCTCTGCAGGGTCCATGGCCAGTTCGTTCTGTTAGGGGCTTGTTCTGACCCAGAACGCAGAGATTGCACACACAGACAATGAAAGCAGTTTGTAAAGTTTTTAATGAACAAAATGGTACTCAGAGATACAGTGTGGATTTTGTTTGAGCGGGGAATCGCCTGGTTAGTCTGAGTACCGAGGCGAGCCGAGGTGGAAGGATCCAGGTCGTACGAGACTCGAGGCGGACAGGCAGGGAAGAGTTCACAGAAGTTTCCACAGGTGGAGGATAAGGCTGGACGGTAAGGCTGGAAGCTTGTAGGCACAGCGGAAGAGGCAGCAGGTCTGAGCGGTCATTGAATAAACTGAGAACTCAGAGCCACGTTACCACATGGATGTAGATAACGAACTGGCGCCGAAGAGGCGATCAGCCCGGGTTTAAGTATTGCTGGAATGAATCTTGTAGATGAGCTGCAGCTGTGAGGAACTGCTGTGCAGTGTTGATTCGGCCACGCCCCTTGACCTACTTTCCTCTGAACACACCTCCAGCACTCCAGGTGGAAAAACACAGATACACACAGACAAACAGAACAAAAACACCCAAAACAGGGCAGAGAGAGAGAGCTGCCCATAGCTCAAACAGCTACGACAGTAAAGTGTACTTCTGTGTGCTATTCGTACATTCGAGTACATTCGAGTATTAATCAGTCACAGAGGCCATTTTCTGCAGAACGAATTGACTTTTGATACTTAAAGTACATTTTGTTGATAATAACTTTATACTTTTCAATACATCACTGTAATTTGTAATAGTGTAAATAGTTTTACATTGTTCTATTGGTACTTTTACTGGAAATTATCTGAATACTTCTTCCACCCCTTGGAAGTCTTTCCACAAAGTTGATTAATAGTTGTTCTGGAGCTTTCAATTGTATGATTGAGCTCCAATATATATATAAAAAAATGTCTGTCTCTCTCTCTCTCTCTCTCTCTCTCTCTCTCTCTCTCTCTCTCTCTCTCTCTCTCTCTCTCTCTCTCTTTCTCTGGTCTAACTTTCACTTATTCCAAGTGGGATTTCTTGTTAAATCAGCTTACATTTTTGCATCATGTTTGCAGTCAAGACCAAAAACTACATTAACCTTTAGACTTGAATTTCATGCTCCCACGTGGCACCACCAGCTAGAGCATGAACAGTATGTAAAATCATCCTCCCATTAGTGCAAATGTCAGCTTGTTGACAACTGTGCTAACAGATAGGTTAAGATGTCACTTGCTCCTGGAGTGTCTGATAATAAATTGTCTCCCAGTACACACTTATGTAACTTGTCATATATAATTCAAACATAGGAAGTCCACAACTGTGGAGAGGAGAAGTGGAAGAGGAGGTCATAATGAATGTGATCTGTATGTAAAATATAAGATATCTCTTATGTGTGATGTCTCTCCTCTTTTCATTTGAAACTGGAAAGTGGAACTCGATAAGGACAGTGGTGATATAAGCCTCATGGAGGAATGTGAGTGCAATAGAAAACTGCCTCACGTGTTTGGTCAAAAAAAGAGGAAGAGTCACAAGGAGGCCTAGTCATGTTTTCGTCATGTGTGCAACAGCTTTTCCAAATATGTGAATTTCATGGTCTCTAAATCCGTCTGTAAAACATTTTCCATATTGTGGTATTGAATGAGGCATATGGATTATCCCTGACAGTTCTTGCCAACTTTCTTTTTCACGTCTGTTTTACAGAAGAAACTACAGTAATGGGTGGATTTATTTGTGTTTTATGATGTAGTGACTGTCTTGTAGACTTTCCATTTGGTGCCACCATAATGTGAAAAAACCTTCTTATTCCTGCATTTAGACCACATCAAACCATGTATCAAAATGTCCAAGATACATCAGTAATCATACGCTGTCACAAATATAATATAGTTAATTGTCGCCAATCAAAAATGGAAAAACATGACTTCATCAGTGGAGAAATAGAATGAATGCAGATGCTTCCACACAGGACACAAGTGGCCATGAAAAATATAAAAATGCTGTAATTATAGACAATCACCAGACCTCAACCCAATTGAACACCTATGGGAGATTGTGTTAGACAGCGCTATTCTCTCCACAACCAACATTAAAACAAAAAGTGGCATGAAATGATGTATTTGTTGTCCACAGAGGATGACAGGAGAAGTGGTCGAAGAAGTCATAATTGATGTGATCTGTATGTTAAATATGAGATATCTCTTGTCTCTCTCTGGCTCATTCTCTTTTAATTTGAGACTGGAAAGTGGAACTTGATAAGGACAGTGGTGATATAAGCCAGAGGACTTTGGTGAGCCCCTGAGTTTTGATCGTGCCACCATGAGGTTGACACTTTGGGGCTTTAGTGAAATGTCTCGACAGCTATTAAATGGGCAAACTATTTTTGGTGCAGAATATGAGCTGTGTCAGACACAAATGTATCTGGAAGTCCTAAAACACACATGGATGGAGTGAAGAGTCAGGTGTTGCTTCAATAACGTCATGTTCACACCGTGTGCTTTCAGTCAGTGTAAAGCCGATGAACGTGTGAAAAATAAGCAGAGTAATGGACGTGTTTGGTTAACCACAGGTTTGTTTTTATCCTTTTCACATTCAAGATAAGGTTATTGTCATTGTACCATTTCACAAATCTATTTTCTTCAGACTGGTCCACTGATAGATTGTCTTATATTAGGTATATCTGCATATGAAATAGCATGATTGTCAGAGTTTATGTGATGACACTTATTATTATACAATCTGAATATAACAGGAGATATGCCACATCCCTGGAGTGTGTTCAAACACTGATCTGCTGTGTACAACTGGTAAGGAATGACTGATACCACTTTATGTAGACACAAACAAACCTTAATCTACATAACTTCCTAACTTGTCCTGTGCACAAGCAGAGGAATCCTGTAAAGTTTGGAAAAAGATGCAAAGCAACACTGATAGCATCTTCATCTGTGCCTTATTTACATCTGTATGCAAACTACCAGGGATCTAATGCACAACTGACTTCAACAGCTATAGCTTTTTTCCGGCCGTAACAGTTGGAGCTTCAGTCAGTCTATCTGATGAAAAAACTTGTTATCAGTGCCATTACAATGTTGATCTTCCTCATGGATCCCCCAAAGGTCTCCTGGTCGCTTGAATGAGATGTTAAGCCGTTGAAATCTCACCAGAAACAAACACAGACGTGACGGACAAGACTGTATTGAAGAACTAGAGGATTTCTCCACAATGACAAACATCTTCTCAACTCAAAAATAGCACTCTGGAGGAGCAACAGGTGGTGGGTGGAGCTCTGGCTATGTACATGTGAGAATACAAAATAAGTACAGTGTGTGTGTGTGTGTGTGTGTGTGTGTGTGTGTGTGTGTGTGTGTGTGTGTGTGTGTGTGTGTGTGTGTGTGTGTGTGTGTGAGAACAGTTGCACATAAAGGCCACATTTCTTGCAGAACACATAATGTCGAAAACCCTCACATCAGCCTTTACACACACAGATACACAGTAAAATTTACATTACAACTGACCAACAACTGTCATTGTATTTACAACTTTGTCATTCCAGCAAATAACTTGAAGTAGTTCTCTTTCATATGAATCTGTGCTCAAATGATGTTGTTGATGTCACAAAATGTGCCCTGTGTCTGCTAACCCAGATCAGATAACCAGTGAAATCAGTTTCTGTGTAGCAGGGAGGCACAGTCAGTGCTGGCATGACATCACAGACGCCCAGTCATTCACAGGAAGAAGAAAAAAAAATCTTCAATGGTAGGGTGATTAGTTTCCACTGCAGTCTGCAGTCAACCACGAGCCAAAAATGTGTACCATCCAAGAATTTTGTCTCAAAGCTGATGGCAGACGCACAACTCTTAATCTTCTTGCAAGAATGACCTTGAACAGACAGCAACAACAAGGATCACAATGCAAACACACAGCTGAGTCCCTTTATTATAATATTCAGAATTTTTGCCATCACAATTTCAGCTTGATGTGTTTGTGGCCTGCTTCCTCTGTTGCGCCAGATTGTGAGAAGCTCTTTCTGTTATAATTGACATTCTGGAGCAGTGATCATTAGTGAGCCTCTGTAATTTGAGAAACAAAGAAGAAAAAAACTCCAGGTGGAAGGAGAAGTAAAATTCTGGGATCGTACAGCAGGCCTGCAAAGAGTACGTATGCAGTTTCCTCTACTACTTTAGGAACATTTAGGAGGTAGACAAAGTAATAGGAACACCACAAGTATCAGCCAACACTGACACTTGTGGAATATGTCCATATCCCATACTTTTTATATTCCTTTCTCACACTTTTACGCTGCTATTTATTGCTTGTTTGTTGTTTATTTGCACAATAAGCTTATTTTGATTTTCTTTTATATTTCTTTTAATATTAGGGAGTGCCAACACAAGTTTTGTTGCATTGTTGTCTTGCACAGCAGTAGTATAATGACAATAAAGTACTTATCTATCTTATCTAGTATACAATGCTGCAATACACCACAACTATTACCTTTAGAAAGACCTTCAATTAGGACGTCTGACTGTCTAAAGGGGTGGTAATGGCACAGTGGATATGACACATGCTTTTGGTGTTTGGTGGGTTTGAATCCCACTGCGATACATCAACCAATGTGTCTCTGAGCAAGACACTCAACCCCTAGTTGCTCCAGAGGCGTGCAACCTCTGACATATATAGCAATTGTAAGTCGCTTTGGATAAAAGTCATGTAAAATAATCTAATAGTACAAGTTTTAGAAATATTATTATTATTATTATTATTATTATTATTATTATTATTAATAGTAGTAGTAGTAGTAGTAGTAGTAGTATTATCATGAGTACAATAATTGGATTGATTGCACATGGCTGGATTAAGTAACCTGTTTCTGCCCCATTAACCTCTTGTTCTTCACACTCTCTGTGCAATATAAATTAAAAATAGCTTTCCCACCTATAAATCGAAAAACGTCTAAACTACTGTGACTTCCTGTTTATAAATCATAAAATAATTTTCCAGTTTATCAGCAAAACGTACTGTATTGGCGGTGTGTCAGCCTGTTCAAAAATATTATATCATATTCCGCTTTATTGAGTTGTATTTATGTGTGTGTGTGTGTGTGTGTATGTGTGTGTGTGTGTGTGTGTGTGTGTGTGTGTGTGTGTGTGTGTGTGTGTGTGTGTGTGTGTGTGTGTGTGTGGGGCATGGATGCATAAAGAGAACGTGTGGGGAGGACAATGCTGCGGTTCTTCACCATTCGCGCGTCAACGGAATCCTGGAGTGCGTCATCGAACGTCTATTCTCTCGAACGCGCGCTATGATTGGCCGGAGCCTGGAAATCTCCCCGCCCACCGCCCATGTATGGAACTCTTTCTCTGGCGTCATGGGTAGAATAACTCGGATAGTATAAAAGTGTTGCAGAGATGTAAGCGCGCAGGGACTTGCTCCTCAGCTGGGAAACACTGAAGATGACTGACAGTTGTTTGTGGAATACAGACAGTTCAAAACACTTGTAAACGGGCCCAACAGGTAAGAAATATTTATTTTTATTTTTGTAATATAGTAGGCCTACTCTTGAATGCGGAAACTCCATTTTTTTTTAAATGTCACATCCGACACATGGGCTTTACAATGAGTTTAAATGGAAGAGAAAGCAGCCGCCCCGTTCCCATTTATTAAGCAGAAAGCAAAGTGAAGTTGTATTGACGCTACAGGTGTCTATATAGGTGACTATATAGGCCTACTCAATATTTTACTCATTCTTGCACAAAACTGTACAGTTGTTTCATTTTAAAACGAATATATTGTATTTATTAAATATTTTTTCATATTTTTATAGTAAAACCTGTTCTATATTTATGTGTGTTGACGTTTGACTTGCTTTATATATTTATTTTCTCTTACTGTGTAGTCTATAGCCTATTGTTATGCACCGAAACACCAAGGCAAATTCCTTGTGTGTGAAAACCTTCTTGGCAATAAACCTGATTCTATTCCTGATCTAATTGGAGTCAACTGTATTGTCATTACACACAGTACAAGGACAGAGACAACTAAAATGCAGTATTAGCATCTAACCAGACGTGTCAAAAGCAGTAAAGTGCAAAGTAATATACAGAATAAATCGTGATATCTAGAATAAAAATAGAATACAATAAAGTAGAAGGTATGGATGTGTCAAGATATAAACAGTATGAACAGTATGACTAGTGTGATATCAATACGCAAAATATATAGTTTTTTGCCATCCAAGTGTTTAACATGTGCCTCATGTGTTGTCATTGAGCCCCTGTCTGAAAGTCAACGCCCACATACTGTACTCTCCGGCATGAGCAGCTGACCATATTTACTACATAGTACTAATACATGACACAATGGTTTACGACTGTTGCTATGAAGAGCACGGCACATTCTAGGTTTTCTCATGAAGTATATGCAGTATGTCTTTCTTAAGGCAAGGCTGGATTACCAAGTAGGCAACTGCACCAGGGCCCCCACAACGCCAGGGGACCCCCGAAGTCCACTGTGTGGCAACTGTAGGGCAACCTAAATTAGGTTATATAACATTTTATATAACTTTTAAAATGTATTAAATTTCAGCACATGAATACTGTGCACAGGTAGTAAAAGAGGGCCCAGATGCTCATTCCTGCCCTAGGGACCCCTAACAGGCCATGGCTTGAGTGTTCCAAATAAACTTAAAAATCAGTTTGGCTTTAATATTGTTGATTATGTCTTTTTCAGTCTTGCAGCCATGACTTGCATACACCCTCAGCATGGATCTCAGCTCTACGAGAACAGCCCTGGCAGCTCGGAGCTTCAGAGCACAGACTTTCTCTCCAGGCTTGCTGTGGATACGAGCAGCCCAGGAGACCACCTCTCTGCTCCATCCCTGCCAAGCATCAGCTCCCTGGTGGACACTTGCGTGGGTGACTTTGACGCTTATTCATGTCAGTTCACTGCAGCCCCTGCCCACATCACTCCGTCGCCGGGCCAGGAGACCCCTTTCAAGCTGGATGACCTACAGGTTTATGGCTGCTACCCTGGAGCATTCACGCTGAGTTACCCTGACGAGGCAGTGTCCCCTGGTGGGTCCGACTATTTTGGCAGCTCCGCATCCACCTCATCTCCTTCAACCCCCCGGTTCCAGAGTCAGCATGCGTCCAATTCCAAGTGGGATTCAGCCTTTGGGCCATACTCACCCAGTCCAGGGTACTGGGCAGCAGAGGACAACTCAGTGCCACAAGAGCCCTCTTTCTTCACTTTTGGTTCTGTGGAGGATATGTCCCATTTGGGTCAACCACACTCACGAGAGCAGAATCCTTTCACTTCGACCCACCCTAACCCCTCTGCATTGACCTTCCCCACCTTGGTGATGGAGCAAGCGTGTAGCCTGGATGGCACTGAACAGCTGGATGGGAGCTCATCACCCAAGTTAAAAAGTCCCAGTGGAAATGAGGGCTGCTGTGCCGTGTGTGGGGACAACGCCTCCTGTCAGCACTATGGGGTTCGCACCTGTGAGGGATGCAAAGGGTTTTTCAAGGTATAGGATCTGACTTGTCTATGCAGCCCATTCATCTATTTCCATGCAAAGACGACTGTTTGAATGTTAAATGATTGTTTGAAACAGGTTTGGAGTAATTCTTCTTTTTATTTCACAGCGTACAGTACAAAAGAATTCCAAGTATGTTTGCCTTGCCAACAAAGACTGTCCTGTGGACAAGAGGAGGCGGAATCGATGCCAGTTCTGCCGTTACCAGAAGTGTCTTGTTGTGGGCATGGTGAAGGAAGGTGAGTTCAGTACATATCCAAATGATTGGTTTAGAATTAGGATGGTAATGCTGAACTGAAAGTAACATTTGATGTCACCAATTTTTCCAGTTGTGAGAACAGACAGCCTGAAAGGACGAAGAGGCCGCCTGCCTTCAAAGCCTAAAGTGGCCCAAAACGTGACAGCCACTGTGTCTCCAGTGAGTATGATCGCTTCACTTGTGAGAGCCCACATCGACTCAAACCCCAGCATTGGGAAACTGGATTACTCCAAGGTAAAAACAAAACAAAACAAATGACATGCAAAATCCCAGTTTTTTTCCCTTAATATTTAATTACGCACTTATGAATCTGTTTGAACTTCTCTGCTGTTTGCAATTTCAGTATGATGAGACAGAAGTCAGTCCAAACCAGAAAGAGGACGCTAGCGATATCAAACAGTTTTACGAGTTCCTCACATCCTCCATGGAGGTCATCAGGAAGTGGGCGAAGAGCATCCCAGGTTTCTCTGAGTTCTGCTCAGAAGACCAGGAACTGCTGCTGGAATCTGCCTTTGTCGAACTCTTCATCTTGCGTCTTGCATATCGGTGAGTGCAGTGCCATGCAAAACTTTCAGCATGCTTATCATTAGGGGTGCACGATTCAGAAAATGTCACGATTCGATATCGATTTTCAGGCTCAAGATTCGATTCAAAAATCGATATTGCTGATGCCTTGAATAAAATCATCACACTATCTTGTTATTTTTCTTTTCTTTTGAAGTTCCAATCCTGATATGGACAAGCTGATCTTCTGCAACGGGGCCGTGCTTCACAAAGCGCAGTGCGTCCGAGGCTTTGGGGACTGGATCGACTCCATCTTGGAGTTTTCTCAAAGCCTCCATCGCATGAGGCTAGACGTTTCCTCCTTCTCCTGTCTCACAGCCCTGGTTATAATCGCTGGTAAGAGCTGCAGTCATCCTTTAACACTATTTAACACATTGACGTTTAGAAGTAGAGGTATCAGGCTTTAACCCACTGTTTTCCCCCCCAATTTAAAGCCGAGTTATTTTTATTAAGCAAGGGCAACTGTTTGCACAAGGAATCTGGTTTCATTGGTGTGAACAATTCTAGGCAGTTACACAACACAAGAGTGGCATAACAGGTGTTTGACAGAATGTAACACAACCTCACGTATAGCGCAGAGAAGATGTAAGAAATCACAGCAGACTGAATATAACCACAATGCAGGTTTAATTTCGGTGAGGGGATCAATAAAGGATTCTGATACATTTAAAGCCAAGGAATTGTAGCAGCATTAACGTTTCTGCACCAGTGTGTGTCCACTTTAGCAGAGCAGTATCCCACTTAATGTTAGTTAATGTCTTGTATAAAGAGTTTCCAAATTCAACCAAGAGTTGTGGTCTTTTTAAAGCTGAGTAAAAGCTGAGAAAAGAGGAAATTATTTGATTAAAAACTTGATGAATCCTATCAGTCAGATTTGTCACGTCATGCTTTCAAAGTTTACAGTCTTTTCTATCAGTGTGTGATATTTGTGTGATGTATCCAATCAAAATACTAAAGCATAAAGCTCACTCTGACACCGACTCAAAATGTATCTTATTTTCTGCTGCAGACCGACATGGTCTTAAGGAGCCAAGACGTGTGGAGGACTTGCAGAACCAGCTCATCACCTGCCTCAAAGATCACATTTCTGGCTGCGGCTCTGACTCGCTGCGGCCCAATTATTTGTCCAAACTTCTTGGGAAGCTGCCTGACCTCAGGACTCTGTGCACTCAAGGCCTCCAGCGTATCTTTTACCTTAAATTAGAAGATCTTGTTCCTCCACCACCGATTGTGGACAAAATCTTCATGGATACGCTTCCGTTTTGAGTGTGAGATGTGAAGATGTGATATATAAAATTTGGAGTTTATATAAGAGCCAAAGAAAAACAGACTGACTCATACTTCAGGTATAAGATGAAGAGGGGATTTTGCAGCTCCAGAGGAAAAGGGCTACTTCTGAATTAAAAAGTGAATGATTTATAACACTTGCAGAAGCAACATGTATGTGGAGCTGCACAAAATGCTCTTCCTAGTTGGTTTTTCCAGGAAATTGTGTAGACAGGCCAGCTCATGGACCAAAAGGTGACTGTTTACATACAACTAGGTGCCATGAATGGAAACATTTCTGATGGAGGGAAGATTATTGCACTTTCTAAACAGTTACAAATTCAATACAAACAATATCAGCCCATCATTTGAAGGATATAATAAGCACAATCATTTAGCTTTTTTTTGCTTTTGACTGTAAATTGCACATCAAGTATCCTACAAAGCATTGTTATGATATCTTCAGGCTCAAGAAATAAATATGGGCATTATATTTCTGTTTAGTTTAAGTAATTCAGGTGCTCCAGGATGTTTTTAAAACAAGCAAATGATTTCACAGAACCACTTGAATACACTTTCCAGTCCCTCTGAGCTCCAGTTTGCATTATATCTAATGCCACCATATGTATTTGGTGGTAATTAAGTAGGTTAAACCTACAGAATTATTCAGTGGTATCATTCATGTATCATGAATAGACATTGAGCAGCTAATATACTGTGTATCATCCAGTTCAGTCTTATACACTGGCCTTTTATGTAGATTATTTTGAATGAGTTTTAAACCTGTTGGTGTTGTTGCCACATCATCTGCTTGTTTGGGGGGAAATGTAATTTTGTTTTGGGTTATTTTTACATACTAAGAAGTTATATTTTACTGCAGCTAAACATGAAATAAAATTTAAAACAGCATATTCCGACTGCTTTTTGTCATCTTTACATATTTAGAGAAGTATATTGAATTAGGGCGTGCTTGTAGTTTTTTTTTTTTTAAGTTGTCCCTACTTGTGCTTGTGAATTGCAAACATTATAAATAACAATAAGTCTTACTTTGTTAAGTAAATTAGTATACAGTTTATTCTTCCATTGTGTGGATCCATTGTGTGTTGCTATGCCAGCAGCCTGTAAGCCTGAGTCAAGTGTAACCTCTTCTTTTGGCAACAGATAAGAATCCACCTCCCACCCAGTTATGTGCTGGTCTTTTTTTAGAAACCAGTGGAATTCCCAGTCCGGTCTCAAGTGACACAGACTACTTCATCATTGTATAATGTCACATTCTCACATGCGTGTGTGTGTGTGTGTGTGTGTGTGTGTGTGTGTGTGTGTATATATGTGTCAAAAACATAAATGAAAAACTTGTACAGCTTGAAGTAAATGTTATGGAAGAAGTGCTGCAAGTCAGCCAATAAAACAATATTATTTATAGATTACTCTGGTGCACCTGTTGACAGCCCATGGGCCTCTATGATCCACTATAATGGTCCAAAACATGCAAAGTCAGCATGATTACAGAGGCTCAGGATCATGAATTAATAAGAAGATCACCAAAGTTATATGAAACGATGGTGAGGGGGACGTAAAGGCCTGTACTAGATTCCATGGCAATCCATTAAATAGTTGTTGAGATATTTCAGTCTGAAGACAAGGACACTAAAAACAAGGAAACAGCCTGTATCCACGTGGGAGCTAGACTGATAAGGTCATCAGGTGATATTGGCTTATTATCTATAGTCACTGTCGGCATATACAGTATGTTTGCTGATAAGTGCCAAGAAATTGCAATGAAATGCCTCAGTCAGTGCACATCTTGGTAATAATCTTTAATAACCAAATTTAAGGGATTTCTTTTTTAAATGTTATGTCTTTATGTAAAAAAACGGCCTCATAAATCCAGTATTAGTCAGGCTCTAATCCAGCCCACTTCTTCAGTTTGCAAAATATTTTATGCAAGTTTATGTGAAAGGAGCTAGATTATAAAAGTAGTCTGATAATCAGACTGAATTGCCACTCTATTTCACTTCATTCGTTCAGCTTGACATTGTGTTAATGTTAGACTATTCTTTTTTAGTTTTGTTAACAATCAGTAGTGAGTGACGTGGTTCTCAACGTTTTTCTCTTGGTATTTTACATTAATGTAGCTAGGTATCTTTTGTTTTTCTCCAACCAGGGGATTAAAGTCGTCATTGAAGCACAACACCAGACCCATCTATAACAAAGTTCCTACAAAGAACATATGCAGTATTCAGTACATTGTGTTAATTATGTTCTCTGGTGTTTATTTAACTTCAGACACACTTTTGTCCAACAGCACACCGAACCAACATGAGTTGCTCAGTGCACATCCATTTTTAGCTGCAGTCACACTGGGGTGTAGGTTGACAGTGCATTTGAGTCTATCTACAGTGGGGAGAACAAGTATTTGATACACTGCCGATTTTGCAGGTTTTCCTACTTACAAAGCATGTAGAAGTCTGTATTTTTTTATCATAGGTACTCTTCAACTGTGAGTGACGGAATCTAGAACAAAAATCCAGAAAATCACATTGTATGATTTTTAAGTAATTAATTTGCATTTTATTGCATGACATAAGTATTTGATACATCAGAAAAGCAGAACTTAATATTTGGTACAGAAACCTTTGTTTGCAATTACAGAGATCATACATTTCCTGTAGTTCTTGACCAGGTTTGCACACACTGCAGCAGGGATTTTGGCCCACTCCTCCATACAGACCTTCTCCAGATCCTTCAGGTTTCGGGGCTGTCGCTGGGAAATACGGACTTTCAGCTCCCTCCAAAGATTTTCTATTGGATTCAGGTCAGGCATAGTGTGTTACTAATGGTTTTCTTTGAGACTGTGGTCCCAGCTCTCTTCAGGTCATTGACCAGGTCCTGCTGTGTAGTTCTGCTGATCCTCACTTCCTCATGATCATTGATGCCCCACGAGGTGAGATCTTATGCAGAAGCCCCAGACCAAGGGAGATTGACCGTCATCTTGAACTTCTTCCATTTTCTAATAATTGTTTCAACAGTTGTTGCCTTCTCACCAAGCTGCTTGCCTATTGTCCCAGCCCATCCCAGCCCCAGTAGTCTGGCAATTTTATCCCTGATGTCCTAACACAGCTCTCTGGTCTTGGCCAGGGAGAGGTTGAGTCTGTTTGATTGAGTGTGGACAGGTGTCTTTTATACAGGTACCGAGTTCAAACAGGTGCAGTTAATACAGGTAATGAGTGGAGAACAGGAGGGCTTCTTAAAGAAAAACTAACAGGTCTGTGAGAGCCGGAATTCTTAATGGTTGGTAGGTGATCAAATACTTATGCCATGCAATAAAATGCAAATTAATTATTTAAAAATCATACAATGTGATTTTCTGGATTTTTCAGATTTGGATTTGGATTTTTTAGATTCCGTCTCTCACAGTTGAAGTGTACCTATGATAAAAATTACAGACCTCTACATGCTTTGTAAGTAGGAAAACCTGCAAAATCTGCAGTGTATCAAATACTACGTTCTCCCCACTGTATATGCTTCAGCGTCACTTGAATTCTTGTCATGTCACTCGATTTTTTGCACTTGGTCCGATGTCATATCAAACACTGAGAATAGACCTTGCTCATGGTTTTAGAGGTTACCTATAGCTAAATTATCTGAAGCAGCAACCAGCTGGCCTCATGCTTCTCTTGAGTTACAGCTTCTAAATTTCTCCGCCTGGTGTTGTTACGTAACTTAATATAAGTTGGAGGACTTGATAACATTGCAAATGTTGGACTTATGCATTAAGAGCAGTAGGATAGATCACTCCTATTACGGATCGTATGTGGGTAATGGTACACTGATAGCGACAAAGGGGGGTAGGGTAGCTCTCTTATGATCTACCAATCATGCCTTAGTGGAAACTTGGGAATTCAAGAGCAACTTGACTGCAGCTTGTTTGAGTTGAGTATGAAATACCAGTGATAATAGAGGATCACAAGCTTCAGACAGAGTTACAGGATAAGAGGCCAGTTACAGAGACTAAAGTGTCCACTCCACATTGTGCAGGACTCTTAATGTCTGTGAGAATATGAGAATGTCACATTTATAAAATAAGATCAACAAAGAGGCTTGGGTTTCACTGCGTGCCTGAAACTTGTTAGCAGAGTGTCCAGCTGCCGGGTGAGCGTGATGAGTATCATAAGGGTCATAGCTCATTGTGGACCAGAAGAGTGTACTGTGAAATATATCCAAACAAGCAGCAAGTTGAATTTTATAGTTAAAAAGTAAAGGAGCATGCTCAGTGGCTTTTACTTCCCTTAAACCCTCAGATGACCAGCTGGGGTCAAATGTGTCCCCAAAGATGTCAGTTTATGAAAATATCATTACTTTAATTAGATTTTTAGGGATATTGTACATACAGAGGTCAAACGTTGGAATTATCACATTGCAAACATTCTTAGAAAACAGCAAAAAAAAAAGGTCAAAAGCGTCTGAAACACAGCATACCTGTAGCTTTCTGATTTACCTATCTATTATTTATTTTTATTTATTGTATGTCATTATTATAATTTTTGTGATGTGTATCTGGTATTCATTTTAACAAGACTAAAGGTTTACAGCTCTGTGAGGCTGTAGGCTTACTTAGCTAAGGGCACAGAGGCGCTTTGAGCTAAATGCTAACATCAACATGCTAACAGTGACAACGCAAACATGCTGATGTTTAGCTGGTATGTTTACTATGTTTACCATCTCAGTTTGGCGTGTTCATAGCTAAACTAAACACAAAGTGCAGCTGAAGCTTATGGACATGTCATTTAGTCATAAACCAAAGTATTGGACAATAAGATCATAAATAAATGTTGACCTGGTTATGGTGCTAGATGAAAAGTTAAGGGATCAACAAAGTGATTAGTGACGGAATTGAGGGTGGAAGTGGTCTGGGTGCAATACAGGGGTCTGTTTATTGGACTACCTCAACCTCACATTGGACAATGAATGGACACACAGCAGTGTTTTGGTAGTCTCCTGGAAAGACTGCTTAACATGTCGTGCATGGTCTAATTTTTCTTGTCATGGACTGTCTATTCTATTGTATTCATTTTAATTTTTTTTATTTTTAAGTATAATTCTATCCTTATTATCTTATTTTAGTGCCCTCACTCTGATATTTCAATATCAACATAATACAGTTGTGTATTTTAATTTTGCCTCTGTTTGTTTGCTGTAAAAATTAAAACTCAATAAGTCTGAGTTTGAGTCTGAAAAAACAAAGTGATTAGTGAATGGCTGAACCAAATTTCGTGGCTATCCGTTGAGACATTTTACTCAAAACCACAAATGTAAACCTCATGGGGGCGCTAGAGAAAAAAGTCAGGGGAAAGCCAGCCAGTAGGATTCATCCTCTGGGGACCATGAAGGTCTGTAGAAAATCTCATGGCAATCGATCAGATAGTTGTTGAGATGTTTCAGTTTGGATCAAAGTGGTGCACTGACCTTGAAACATACTCTGAAGGAGCAGAAAAACTCAGAACAAGTAGACAAAATATGTTGTCTTAAAGGTTGATGCCACCCTAAAAATGCCATGTTTAGAAATGCACTTTAATCAAGCCATTGAAACAGGAGAAGGGAGGAAGTCTCACAGGTGACTGGCAACATACAGTGTCTTTTCTCCAGTAGACTTACAGTGCTTCTCCCCACTGGCAGTGACTTGTACTGGGCACTCTGTTTAGAACAGGATGTACCCAGGCTATTTAGTTTCATTTTATGCTGCTGGTCAGCAGGAGTTTAAACATGGATTTGGTATTAGATTTCTAGCCAAAAAGGGGGAAATGGTTTTAATCAATGATAATTTATTACTGATCAATAGCCACAACGACATTCATTTAGAGGAAAAGGGTTTGGTCTAACATCTTGAGAGGAAACGCAGTAGATTGGACATTTGACAGACACCAATTGGACAGACACCAATTACATTTTTATTATAGACTAGATTGACATTTAATTAAGTTTATATCTATAATATGGACATTGCCAATAGTGAAAAAGAAGTATATTTATTCAATAATATTTTTAAGTATAGTTTCGAGGTACTTGTACTTAAGTGTTTTCATTTTATGTGTACCTCATTTCCAAGGCTTTTAAGATCATGATTTTTTGCAGAAAACATACGATCATCTGATAAAGTATGATTCATTGTTTTAAATGAACTAACGGTATATAAAGCAGTATAGCTCCACATGTACAATTCAGTAATGTAATTATATGAGTATTTTATAATTTTAGAACATTTAATTGCTAATAATTGCTGTACTTTTAATTTTGAATGTAGAATTTTTGATAGGAAATAATAGCGATAAATATCCACAGTATTTAGAAATTGGAGAACATCTTAAGAACTATTTATATATCTTGCCAAGTGCAGTTTTGTTTTTTGTAAATCATATGTAATCCTGCTGGCACACCGCTCTGCTGAGCTCAAATTAACATCACTGACTTGGGATCAGAAGAGACAACATGACATTTAAGCCTCATCAATGACAAGTTGAAGAGTTCAGAACTAACATGAGCTTCTTCATATCACTCAGTGTGCAGGTAGTAACAGCTTTACATTTAAGAGGAGGAAGCGGTTCCTCGAGAGACATAGGGGCCTGTGCAGGGCAGAAGATGTGCACGTACTCTTCTCTGAGGAGTCATATCTCCTCATCCTTACTGATGGTGACAGGGCAGCAGGCCCGTCTGAACACTTCTATTAATAGCCACAACTAAAATAGACAGTCATCACATGAAATCAATAATGCCACTTAGATATGACAGAGTGCTCAGGCTGGCAGGTCTCACACTGGGATTATTCTGAGACTCATCACACTGAAGTCACTCGAGTGAAACAAACATTAGGAAGGTGTCACTTTGGGTCTTGGGTAATTGTGACATAATTTACCCCCCCCCCTTTTTTTTTTTACAAACCAAACAATCAGTTGATTGATGGTGAAAATAATTTGCAGATTAATCCATAATGAAAAAAAACAGTTGCAGTTTCATTCAAAATAGTTCAAAATTAGCTCGAACTCAGTTAACCAAAACAGTAAAATCCTGCCTTTACATTTATGCTTGATTGTCAACAGTCTGATAATTGTATATATAATAGTTGAACAGTCACAGGAGCCATTTCTCTGCATAGAGTAATTTTACTTTAAAGTCTTGAGTACATTTTCCTGATTATACTATATATTTTTACTTAACATTAACATAGGACTTTTACTTGTAACATATTTTCAGTGTGGTATTAGGACTTTTATTTATGTAAATTAACTAAATCCCTCCACACTGCAATGGCTAATGATGTACTTTATGCATGAAAAGTGCCTTTATTAAACATATTTGCTTACCAGAGGAGCTACTTGAAACAAAAAGGGGATAATCAAATCAAAGGAATGAAGTATTAAATTGAGTGGGAAGCAGGCAGATAGTGATGTCAGTGCTTGGGTTGATGAGTACTGCCATCCTGTGGCCATGAAGTGACACTTAAAACTTCTGAACAGCTGCTTACTTTGCTTGGGAAGAGTACCTCAACGATTGACTATAGTTATTATAAAATATAAGTGAGTTTACGACCCAATTGCTATTTTGAAATAGGCCTGTGTGTATATACACATTGTCCATGTGTGTATTTTCTGTACCCATTTAATGTCTTTTCTAATTTATTTTCTTTCATTTTGTAGTACTGCCACTGAGGCTTTCTAAAATAGAAAAACAAAATAGGAACAGTCCCATCCCATTGCCAAACTGTATTTGAAATCCATGCACATCACAACATTTTCATAACTCAACCACAAAATTTGAAATAGAACACATACCATGCTAACTTCACACAATTATTTGAAATAAAAACACCTTTAATATAACAAGCCCACAATATTCAACTACTGCCATTTGTAACTGTTAACAGTTGGGAATGCAAGGAAATACAGAAAACTAAAACAAATGGAGGCTATGCCTGCAGTTATGGTACCACATCAGGTGACTAAAATGAGACTGCTGCAACTTGAACCTACAGTAGATCCAATATAAAATAAGTTACGCATACATTATGGTTTATATCGGGGTCCAGGGAAGGGTATTGGGAGTTCTAAAACTTGGACCAAGGTTGTTGGTGGGCCTCGTTTCCTGTAGCTGCCTGCAGAGAAACAAGACAACAGTTAAGGTATTAAGAAAATATGCACATGCTAAGATCTGAAGCAGATTGGATGAAGAATAACACTTACTTCTGATTCAAGACTGTATTTACACCCCAGACAAACGGAGCGGCATCATCATCAGCCTCTGCACGACAAAATGCTCAGTTACTTTTACAGACAAAATCAGAGTTTTCAAAGTCTGGTTCTGAGCATGGAAGGGGAGAAAAAGAAAGTTGCTTTAGAAACTATGCATTGAATATTTCAAACTCAAACTTCTTTGTTCAATCACACAAAAATCAAAGTGTTAAAACAAGTTGTAGTTATTAGTAATACCTTTGTCCCAATCTTCAGTCATGTTCTGGTTTACCCAAGTGCTGACTGGGACCTGCCATTTACTAAGTCCATTTGTGCTTCCACCTGTAAACACAGCATAATTCAACGCAAAACACTGCGAGAGCATGTTAACTCTGCAAGGTAAAAAAAAAAAAAAAGCCAAAAAGTGATGACTTACCATCTTCAGTGTCCACAGATATTCTGTCTTCACAGGTTTCAGTGTGGTATGTCAGCTCATGCTTGGGGACCAGGTGGCGAGCATTGAAAGGGCAGGTTTTTAGCTCCATGGCCAGTTTCGGATGATTCTACATAAATGAGAGAGAAAAGAGGCAAAGGAAAGGACATTTTTGGTTCAAATATACATAATACACACATCCCTGAACTCTACGTCCATGTAAATCTACAATATTTTGCCATGCCTGCTGGTGTTACTTGCTATAATGAGTTTGACTCACCTTTCTGCACTTTATAAGATGGTAAGGGAAGCGGCAGGCTCGGATTTGGTGGTTCTTATCAAAAGGGCACTGCAGAAGTTTTTCCGGGTCACAGTTTCCTTTTTCATCTTTAAAGTCAGAGAAGAACAAAAACGTTTAACCCTTTAATATTTACTATAACGGAAGACAACTTAAGATGTTAAAATGTGAGGAAATATTTTTGTTTTACCGGTTTCTTCTTCCAACTGTGGACTCTGGACAGGAGCAGTTTTGCATGGAGCACAGGTGGTTCCAAATCTGATGGTGGCCGCCATCGCTAGCTGGGATTTACTGAAGACACCAACTGGCAAACTGGTAGGGTGATAGATACAATTCAAGTTAACATGGAATACAAATAAAAACAAAGTAGATATAAGGTCAAAACAAATAAGGAATTCTATTGGTTTCTAGATGCACATTCAAAAGTGGCAGAACCATGACAATGGCATCATTAATATGCAGAATTTTGTCTAGTGTACAGGTGAGCCGAATTATCTAACACCTGATTCGAGGTGTAGGGTTGTTTGGAATCATATACCAAGTTCTGGCGTTAGTTATACTCTATGCTATCTACACTGAGTGAAGCAGTCGCCTGGGGGAAAGAGAAGAGAACGCATTAGCACCAGATATATTATGTTTACACGGTCAAAACGTACCCAGGTTTGCAGTTTCCAATCAGCCGTTTAGTGCAGTTAAGTTTCACCTGGATGGTTATAAGACTCATTATCTAGAAGTATTCGTTGAACTATAATTAGCTTATTCATTGTCAAGCATTGCCCTTAACCGCGCAGCCGTAAAATGTTGGCTAATGTTAGTGGCGATGTTTGCTAGCAAAAACTTGGCAAGTCGCCCAACCTTAATTGTAAATTGGCCAATAAAGAGTATAATTCATATTACCTGAAAGAATGTTTACGAAGTTTTTAACAAGTGCTTTGAAATACAGTCGGTTACAACATTGAGAGTATTGCCACGCAAAATAAAATTTTATGGACCTTTTTGTTCTTTTTCTTGTCGGTGTCTTGCTTTCTTTAACTGTCCAGCTATGCTTGAGACCGGTGAAAGCTTTCGATAATTTCGTTGCTCCGCCCCCATTTAGGGAACATCTCGAAGTCACATGACTTCCTGCCTAAAATCATCTGCATTCAAATTAACCCAATAGTCGTTACTTTTGCTCAATATTTTATATACTTTTTAAAAATACCTGAAGGTGACCCAGCATCAAGTAAACTCGAGAACGCAATATCTGAAGAAATTGCGTCATGATACTGAAAAGCTGATGCTATTGGCTTTAAATGTGTAAGTATGCAGGAATGTAGGAATAGTTGGAAATAGTTTGGGAATATTTGTATAGGTTATTTGTATGATTGCCATTAAAAGCTGAATAATACCGATAAAGTTGTGGAAACTTAATTGCTGGCCTTAAAACTTGAATAATAATGTATGAAAGGTGTGTAACATTGTAAGGTTTGGATTAAGTTTCTAGCTGAAAGTATGAGTAGGTAGAGAAAAGCCTGTGTGTGTGTGTGTGTGTGTGTGTGTGTGTGTGTGTGTGTGTGTGTGTGTGTGTGTGTGTGTGTGTGTGTGTTATTGCCAATAATACATCGTTGAATCCGTGTACACGGCAGACTTTACGATAACTGAACGGCTTTTGGCTTTGTCGTACATGAGCGTCATTACGGTAACGTACGCGGAACTTTACTGTATGCATGTATGAAACATGGCGCTGTCCTGCTTCAACCTGTGTAGCCATTTGTCTTTGACCCGTCTGTGTGGTCTCCGGACAAACAGGATATCAAATGGGCTTTACTTTCCTTATGGGTCCTGTCAGTCCAGGTATGTTTAAACATCTTTATGTTTCATTCGTCCAAGATTTGTCTCTTTGTTTTACTCGCATCTCACTTGAACCCTTGCTAAATTAAGCTAGCTGCAACTCAGTAACGTTAGGCTGCTACATGCTCAACCGTTTGTGTTTGATTTAAAGATATGTTATAATGTAAACTCAGTTGTCCACTTTATATTTAAATCATGCTACTATGCTGTGTCATTGATACACGACCAGCATACAACCACCTTTGATTTTTGTCTAAAAAATATCCAAACCACTGAGCATGGAGGAGTTCTGACGATTTATGCTGCCTTGTCGAAAGATGTGTTTTTGTGTATTCCCGTCAATATTATGACACCTCATTTGTGTTTTTGATTACAAAACAGGGATTAGTGTACTGTAAGAATATATTGGGAGCATATTTTGATATCTTGTTTTCTTTTATCAGGGTTAGCGTATTTCGATAGACCCAATCCCATAAGAAATATTGCTCCCACTACATAGCTAATTGTGTTAGATTTTACACCACTACTGACTCTAGTGTAAGAATTAGGGCTGCAACTAACAATTATTTTCATTATCGATTAATCTGCAGGTTAGTAATAATTAATAGGGAAACATGTTAATCCCAGTTTTTCATAGTCCAAGGTGATGTCTTTAATAAAACGAAAAACACATTTTTGCATGAAGATTTACTTTAACGGTTAATTGATTATCAAAATAGTTGCCGATTATTTTTCTGATGATCTGCTAATCGATAGGTCGACTAATTGTTGAAGTTCTAGGAAGAATATGGGGAGCATGTTATGATACGTTGTTATGATGCATTAATGTATTTAAGATTTTTCAGAGTAGTATTATGATACTGCATTAATGTATTTATTTAAGATTTTTCAGAGTAGCATTTTTGAAAGACCAAATTCCCTATTAAATCATGCTCCTACACACGGAGAACCGAAGCACACCTCCACATCGGGGGGAAAAAACCCACCTGCATTTTAATTGCTGATCTTTTAGTAGACGTTAATTTATTTGTGTTTACCTCTTTTACTCTACAGGTTGCCCCTGTGCCGACACTACTCATCGTCCAAAGTTAGACGAGGTATTGGTCGCTATGTGGCCTCCAGCCTCCAGAGGGTAAATACCAAATATGAAGGTTTCCTTAAAAGGCGATTTCCCCGCTTTTATCAACTCTATCACACTTTTACGGAAGGTAAGATAGACTGTTACTGTAACTCACTTCTCTGGCATCGTTAATACTGTATGGTTGTATAGTTGCAGTTTTTTAAGATTAAAGTTCAAAAGTGGAAAAAACAAAATGGTAATGTTAATGGGACTGCAGTGCACAGTACAGGGTAGGGCTGAACAATTAATTGCATTTGCGATAATATCGCAATATGTAAAGACGCGATTTCCTAATCGCAAAGGCTGCGATTTGGTCACATGACTCGCAAGAGCAAATCAGTCTGCACCCGCATCAACTTAGCACGCTAACGCTACGGCGTACCTTGAGCAGATTTCTGTCATTCAAACAACTCTGAGTTGTAGTTTAAAACTTTTACAGCCATTTTAATAAAATTAAGGGTTTTATTTGGGCTCGAGTCCATACATGCAGTTAATAGATACAGGCACGTAGAACTGAAGGCTCGGTTAGCAACGATTAGCTCTGATTAGCGGTTAGCTCCAGTTAGCTAGCCCCGTTATAAAGATATGGAGAGGGGTAACAACCAGACTCTGATAAATGACGTTAGGGGAGCTTTCACAGCAGCGTGGCTGCGTTGTTTCAACGGTTTTATTAGTACAGTTAATCCCACGGCAAGACCAACAGCAGCATGCTACTGCTAACGTAACGATAGCCTCTCTGAGTGTGAGTGCAATGTTGACGCTGTCATGCACGCGGCACGCAACTTCATGAGGGGAGGGATGGGCTGGAGGCAGCTCCTCTGTGTGCGCTGTAAAAAAAAATACACCATTGTATATACTGTATATACTATATTTTTACTTATTTAACTGTCTAGTAAAGTTCAAAGACAGTGTTTAAAAAGTGCAATCCACATGTTTACATATGTTACAGTAAATGATAATTAAATGTAAATACTACTAAGTGTGGTAAAGCCACATATTTGTTTTTATATTTCTGCAATCTGCACTTTAGTTTGTGTGATTTGTTTCTGACTTTCATATGAATGTTTACACCAGGCGGTCAGTGCTCAATATACTACTGTGACTGAAGTAGTTAAATGTCATTCATATAAATTCATGCATCACCTAATTTCATCATCACATACAGGCCTGGCCTCCAGGAAAGAACAGTTTGTTTAATCTATCTAATCTCGTATTGTTCATACTATACAATGATTTATTGCTTGTCTTTGTTGAATAATACAGAAGACAAAGAGCTTAAAAATAATCGCATATTGAATTGCAATCGCAATATTTTTGAAAGAAATCGCAATTAGTTTATTTTCAAAAATCGTTCAGCCCTAGTACAGGGCGGCTGTGGTTTAAGAGGGGGTTGGTAGTTCAATGCCCACCTCCTCCTGTTCACACGACGGTGTCCTTGAGCAAGACACTGAACCCCATTTGCTCCCCCGATGGCAAGGCCAGCACCTAGCATGGCAAGCTACGCCGCCATCACTTTCATCCATATTTGCATTAGCATCAACGTGTTTTTTATTATTCCAGGATTCAAGCTACTGTTCCGAGATGCCAAAGATGTGCAGAGGATAAAAGCTAAGATGTTCTCTGATGGAGTGCAGTTCAAGGATTTGCCCTACAGGGAGATGGAGAAGCTCAGACAGGTGGGTCACAACACTGTCACATTTATAACCAGATATTGAGTCAACAATTTTTAATATTTGATATTTTTTAAGACACAGTGAGACGATTGGCTGGGTAGAAATGCTGTAGATTATTGATCATGTTTTTACACGTTTCCAAAACACTAAGTAGAAGATACAATAAAATGATCAAACAGCATTACTTCAAAGGAGGCCGGCAGTATCTTCTATTGTGTGCACTGCAGTTAATGTTAATAGTGAGTAAGATGGACTTGAATAAACCTGAAACTATCCTAAAAAATAAAAGAAGATGTTAGTGCTGTGTTGTATTACAGAGCTAGGAGAAAAAAAAGTTTTTCTAATAGTGGAAGATGTGTAGTGGAGATTCCAGTAAAAGACCTATACCAGTGTTTCCCACACATAGACTTTACCTGGGCAGGCTGGCCAGGTATATTAAGGGGCGCCAAATTTGGTGACCCATTCTAGCAGGCTATTAGCCTAGAAATCTAGACGCACCCTAGCGGCAGCAAATGTAATTTGCAGCCAAGGTCGTCTAGCAACTCTCTGTTGGCTTGCGAGCTGGAAAAACCAAACTCTGGTCAGGCCAATCACATCGTGTATAGAGTTGGTGGGCGGGCTTAACGTAAGGACGGCAGAGTTGTATTAAGAGAACAGTTCTGCATGACTTTCCTGCTACTTGAAAACAAAGAAGATGGATGCTGCTGCTGGCAAACGGCGCCCTTTTGAATCACCTTTAGCCGCGACTCTGGATGACTTGAGTTAAGCACTGAAGTCATTCTTACAAAATGAAGATGTGTTTGGAGTTTTGCCGACTAGTGATGGGACAGCTGACTCTTTTACGCGAGTCGGTTCAACCGGACGGTCATAGGTTGGCCTACCGAGTTAATAGATTCGGTCACCGGTTCGCGTACCCACGGGGTAGGGGGTGGTGATCGCGTGTTTCCTTCCCCCGCCAGAAACCGCTGGATTACATTAGACTCGAGCGGTTGCGGTTACATTCGGTCTCGACATACTATTTACACACTCATACCGACCGACATTCGGTAGCCTGGTGCGCGGTCTCCTTGTGACAGTCTAACTTCTAACATTTAACTTGACATAACTACCAAGATAACATTACGTGTATTTGTATGTGATATAATAATTTCCCCTTGGAAATGTTGTAGCCTATGAATTTCCATGAACACAATTCTAAAATGCACGAGACATAAAGGCTTCTGGGATTGGTTGATAACTCAAACTTGCCGTTAACCTAGACACCCGTTTGATTACATAGACTCATGCATTAGGCACGGTTAGGGTCTCGTTCAGTAGCCTGGTGCGCGGTCTCCTCGTGAAAGCCTACCTACCATGTAACAAACATTTAACTTAACATAACTACCAAGATAACATGACGTGTATTTGTATGTGATGTAGCCTACTTCCCCATCGATAATGTGTGACTTGCCATGAACTCATCTAAGATGCACCAGAAACAAGGCTTGGTTAATAACTCAAACTTGCCAAGAACCAAGACACCGCTTGATTACATTAGACTCGAGCGGCCGGTTGCACGGTTACATTCGGTCTCGTTCAGTAGCCTGGTGCGCGGTCTAGGCCATTTCCTGATTGATTCTACCACCACTCCAGTGGAGGCGGTAATGAGCTAGATTACTACACACACCGTAGCAATCTAGCAGAAGAATACCAGCTACACACAACGGCACGAATGCATGGATGTATTAAGAGAACAGGAGTGAGTCGGTTCATTGACGTATGGCACTCGATTCTCCCGGTTCAGTGACATGAGTCGGGTTAATTAACTGGCTCTTCGGTCAGTTCGTCAACACTATTGCCGACCGGATACGGCAAAAGTTTAATCTATCAACTAGCGTTGCTCTGGTTGGCTATGAGTGCAGAGGGAATTTGACAGACAACTGTTTATCCCGCCCCTCGGATTGAGCCCTACCAATGGTGAGTTCCCAGACCCAACATCTTGATGTGGGTCTGGCTTGTCAGGCTAGCAGGCTATAATTAAATATTAGAAAGAAAAATGAGACAGAAGAAAGGAGTTGGATATTGAAATGACAAAGAAAAATAATCAGATTAAGTCAGATGTCTGAAGTTCCGCAGCAGATTCCAGAATTCAAGAATTACGTTCTGCAAGTTATTTCTTTATAAGTGAGCAGTACTTTCATTTAACGCTTTGTCTTTATTGTATAATTTCAGCTCTGTAAAGTGTATTATCTCACAGCAGCTTTACTTACTTCACATTTGTTTTGCAGTTTCGCAGAGACATGATCAAGGCCGTGCCGCTGGTGGTGATATCTATCCCTCCCTTCGCCAACTACCTGGTTTTTGTCTTGATGTGAGCTACTTTAAAATAACCATCTTTTCATTCCAGTTGGCACCCTTTTGATTCATATTCAGCAAAGCATTCTGAAATGATTGATATTAATGTTCCTTTATGTCCCTCTTAATGTTAGTGTTGGATCCTCCTTGCTATCTTGTCCCTGTTGAGATATATATATATATATATTTTACCGTCCCTCCTCTTCTCTGCTACCATCCTCTCCTGTTCACTGCCAGGTACTTTTTCCCCCGCCAGCTCCTGATCCCACATTTCTGGACTCGTCAGCAGAAGGAGGAGTTTCAGGGATTGTACCATTCCCTGAGGGCCCAGCACCACTGGTCAGTGCTCAAAGGGCTCGAGAGCACGAGCCAACAGGTCAAAGACGGCCAGCTACAGAGACGCCTTAAAGACCTGTGTGCCACAGTAAGTGAACGCATCCGAAGTGTTTGGTGGTAGAAATACGGCATTATGATGAGGAAATATGTGACAGGGTACAGAAGAATGGATGTAGAATAGATCAAACCTTTACCAACCATCTGTTCTAGTACCACCAGCTATACATCACACTCTTCTGTTGAAAATATGCACAAGCATAATTTTAGAGCATACATTGATGCATTCGCTGTCCAGAAAGTGACTGAGCAGATAAAATAACTAAAATGTAAGAACTACCTGACAAACACCTGGGGCTTATTTATCAACTGTGGATATGAACTGTCTAGTGCTTAAACAACGCAGAAGCTCCTTACAAGTAATTACAAGCATTCAAACCCTACATAAGTAAAATATAATATAAATTATATTATTATATATTACATTATTACGATTAACTATTTTTATTTGTTTTTTAAAACAACGTACAAAACATACACTTTACAACATGAACATAGGGAAGACGGGGGAAAAATCATTTTGGTACATGTGGACGTTAGCCTAAAACTAACCCTTGTGTTGTCCTGTTTTCAAAGCTTTTCATAGCAGAAATATAGGTTTATTTCAACCAAATTGCCCCAAAATAACATGCATGCATGGATGAAAGATCTTCGCAGGTTATTACTTTTATTGAATTGGGGATTTTAGGTGTTTTATTCAATTTCATAGCATTTGAAAAAAAGGTTAAAATGGTTTCAAAACAGTCTCCTGACTTAACTTTGACATAAACCAGTCTGTGATGCACTCTGATCTTAACTATTAGTCAAAATAATTCATAATTTCAGCTTCTTTTTTTTAAACTAAAGAATTATTATTATTATTATTATTATTGTCATATAAATTAGTTTTATTGACCATGACTTTAAAAAAGTGTCTCAAAAAGAGACACAAACTGGGCGGAAAAAGCGACAAAAAAAAGACCCGGAAGGACATCAAGCTCATGGTCGATGGGAAGACAACACAAGGGTTAAGAAAAGATGACATAATAACATAACATTCAAGACAATATAATACATTATAATTGACATTTTTAGCATTTTACTGTTGTAGTTGGTTGAGGTAGTTTCATCTACTTTATATACAGTGAGGCAGGTGAATAGAGTGGTTCCCATGGTAGGGGTCTGCTCATCCAGAGGACCACAACTTAAATCTGAGGGGTTGTGAGATGATTGATGGGAGAGCAACAAAGGAAAAAAACTAAGTTCCATTCTTTGGCCATTTCTCTAATCTTTTGTTTGTGTAATATTGAATTCAATTATTTATTTATTTTTAAAGATATTATTTTGACCTCTTTTGGCCTCACACTTATTAAGATAAAACCAACTGTAAAGTTTTATAGGATAAATTTGTCTTTGTTGGAACTGCTACCAACTCATAGACATCGGAAACATGACAAGAAGAACAACCAGACACTTTTTATAAACTCCTCATATGTTTTTCTATGTTAAAATCCTTATCTGAAAAGTAACTAAGAACTACAGCTGTGTGTTAACTATAGTGGAGTATCAGTTGCGTGGCGGCTGTGTAGCGTTTTCTATGTCTTTTCACACCAGAAACATATCTGACGCGGCGCTGCTGCTGCTGCTGCTGCTGCTAGCCTTGTCTGTACACATGTACAGTATGTTTCCCATTGATAAAATTAAATAATAGCGTTCTTCAACCTTATATACTGATTTGATTACAGCAAAGATAACGTCGGCAGTATTGACGGCAAAATAGGCTACAGAATATTTCGTTCTGTATTGACAGGTGCAATATTTGAAAATTGATAATTATTTATTTATTTTTTGCAAAATTACATTTATATCTGCATTTATGTCAAAACCTAAATGTATTTGTGTCAAAATGACATATAAACATATTTTTGTATTCTATTTTGCCTGGAAACTCTTCCAAAACGCTTGCGTGTCGCGTGAAAAATAGGCGACGGTTCTATTTCTAGCATGCACACATTTTCGGCGCGCCTGAGACGTGCGTGTCACGCAGGCCGAGCTCTAACCTGTTAACATGGGAGCCGAAATAAAAACGGACACGCCATGCAGCTGACACGCTCACGCCACGCACCCAGTGTGATGCCAGCCTAAAAGAGTACAATATTTGCCTATGAAATGTAGTTCAGTTTAGGTATAGACTATCATCAAGTACAAAAATGAAATTACAAAAGACTTAATGGCCAAATATCGTTGGTTAGGTAATCGGATAGAGTCCACACATACATAGTTGTAAAACAACAGGTTGAACTTTATTCCATGAAAATGGGATAAACTGATTTTCTGTTCATTTTCAGGTGCAAAGTGGAGCAATCCCTAAAGTGTCTGAAATCCTTGCCGTCCGAAGCCTGTTTTCTGGACCTCCTCTGGGTATAAAGAGGATGAGCGTGGATCAAATGGTTAGTAACACCTAGGGTTGGGAACTAGAAACCTGATGCCAATATGGCCTCATTTTGGTGCTTGCACTTTTCGTGCCTGTGCCTCTGGTGCTTCGAAAAAGACGTTACAGGCAACAGAAGCATCACTGCACGTGATGCTAGTTAACCCTACACTTGGCAGCAGGTAACATTAGCCTACCGTTAGCTACTAGCTGGCCTAAACACGGTTAAAATGCTTAAAGCTAAACGGTCTTAGCAATAAACAAGCCGTTCTTTCATGTCCTTGTCTGCGGTTTTGTGCTCTTTTTTTATATTTCAAGTATCGGTACAGGCACCGTTTAAAAGGATAATTTTAGCACCGGTATCGAGGGGGGGGGGACGACCTAAACGATACCCAACCCTAGTAACACCCCTCCACTCTTCTAAAATCCTGCACCAACAAACACTCATTCAGTTTACATCAAATGCAAATGGCTTGGTGAACCTGAACACCACAAGAATATCTCTCCTGTCTGTCTTCACGGCCAATCAGAGACTTGTCAGCCCCCTGCTCTTCCTGACGCCTCACCTCCCGGGTTTCCTGATTGGCCGCCGGCTGAACAACCACGGCCTGGTGCTACTCCAGCTGGACCGGGCCCTCAGCAGGCTGGGCCCTCACCAGCTGAGTGACTCCGAACTCCGAAAGGTCAGTCACTCTACACGACTTCACAAATTTCACATTCACTGGCCAAACCAAAATGGTTTACATGATGAACATGGTTTACGGATGTGCATCCGTCAGTAAGCTGCGGTATATAAATACATCATTTTTCTCCCTTGTTAGGCTTGTTATGTAAGGGGGCTCCATTCTAATAGTCTTGGCATTAATCAGTACCGCGAGTGGTTATCCCAGTGGCTTCAGGTGTCCTCCTCACTGAAAGGTATTTTCATTTGGATGTGCAGTATTCTTATAATTTTTTTTACTTCAGCATTATCCTGTTGACATGTCTGTTTTGTCTAATATATAAATAAATGGTATAAAATGATTTGCTTTCTTGCCGAGAGTTAGCTGAGAAGATTGATACCACTCATGGCTGTACTGTAAATGTGAAGCGTCTGGTTAGCTTAGCATAAAGAAACAGGATAACAGCTGGCCTAGTTTTGTCCGTAGGTAACAAATTCAGCCAACAGCACCTCTAAAGCTCACTAATTAGCACATTACAGCTTAGGTGTTTATTTTGTACAAAAACTGACTAATTACAGTTTTAAGAGGATTATGTTTAAAACATGCTTGACATTTTTCCCTGTATTTCCAGTCTTTATACTAAGCTTAGGCCTTACACAGGTATTTTTGAAAACTTGGGTTTCCCTCCTCTTCTCAAAAAACAATCCTGTCCACACAAACACTGTTTTGAAAAAAATGTCTCTCCAAAAGAAAACACAATTGAAGCACTGTCAAGAGCATGCCAAACCAACAGGTGGTGATTTAACCTTAACCCTAAAGCCATGTAAGCCAGTCACGCAATGTTGGCCAATGAGAAGCCTGAAAAAAAAGCTATTACCGCAAGGTTATGTGACTGCAATGGCGCATCGAGGAAGGGAGGAATCACGTGTTGATGGCGGAGTGGAATTATTCCTAAATATTACACTCCAATATGTATACAGTTGTGTTCAAAATAATAGCAGTCCAACATCACTAACCTCATAAATCAAATCTTTTGATAGAAGTGATATTTCTACATGGCAAATAATTTACTAGTAAGTGTTGTAGAGTCATAGAAAACCAACAGACTCAACAGTCATGACATGCATGCTGCTCATTCTGTGTAAATGAATCTGTAATTGAAAGGGGCATGTTCAAAATAATAGCAGTGTTGTGTTCAATTAGTGAGGTGATTGATTCTGTGAAGAAACAGGTATCAATTATGGCCCATATTTAAGGAAGGAAGGAAGCAAATGTTGTGCATGCTGGTTATGGTGCATTTCACACTGAAATACTCATAGAGTGAAATGGGGCAACATTCAGTGGACTGATGAGAGCGAAATTGTTCTTTTTGGGTCTAAGGGCCGCAGACAGTTTGTCCGACAACCCCCATGCACTGAATTCATGCCACAGTACACTGTGAAGACAGTAAAGCATGGTGGTGCAAAAATCATGTTATGGACAAAGTCTTGGTTCCAGATGAACAAGATTGATGTTATGGAGTGGCCAGCCCAATCCCCAGACCTCAATCCCATAGAAAATGTGTGGGGTGACATCAACAATGCTGTTTCTGAGGCAAAACCCAGTAATGCAGAGGAACTGTAGAATGTAGTTCAATGGTCCTGGGCTGGAATACCTGTTGACAGGTGCCAGAAATTGGTCGACTCCATGCAACACGGATGTGAAGCAGTTCTCAGAAATAATGGTTATAATAACTAAATATTAGTGCAGTGATTCAAAGTAAAGCAAACCCTTTAGACATTTTTCAGTTTATACAGTAAATGTTTGAGTTTGTAAAGACAAATGCAAATACTGCTATTTTTTTGAACAGCCTAATATTCCTTTTTCTTCACTTTCTGTAAAGGTAGAACACAAACTTGATCAATTTTGGTCATGTTTTGATTTGGAATTGAATGTGCAGTGTTCCCAATGCATTGATATTATGGAATTAAAAGCTATTCTAAGGATTTTGAGCATTATTCACTTTTTTTAAACACACTGCTATTATTCTGAACACAACTGCATATATATATTTATGTGTAAAAAGTCCAGTTAGCAAGGTTAGAACCAGGACTATTTTGGCCACGTCCACCATTGCACGAAATGTTGCTTCATGTGTGACGCCCTACAAAGGAGATTGTGTTTTTTATTCCATGCATTCTTTTTTCCTTATCAAAACCTTGCACCTACATTACCCACAATGCACTACACCCATCCAACTCTTGACTCAAGTGGCAATTTATCAGACTGTGCAGCTCTCTTTGGAGCCACAAAAGGCTTTATACAGCTTTTTTCACATATGCAGCAGTTCTTTAATGCAAGAATATAAAAGTGGTATTAGTCTTCTTATTTAACTCTCTGGCCAAAATGTTGAACTATTCCTTTAACCCTTCCTATAAACATGGCTTTTCTAGTTGAAAATGTAATGCTATTTGTATGCCTCTTTTGTTTAATTTTCTGCAGACTCAGAGGTGTCACTGCTTTTGCACAGCATTGTATTTCTCTCTGCCAACTACCCGAAAGGTGCCAGCCGACACGGACAGGAAGCCTGAAGCCATCTGCTTTTGCGATTATGCTCTTTTTCGCGCACTAAGCAGCACAACTTCCTAAGAGTTGTCAACATCTCCTTTTCCCCCCACAAATGAAAACATTTTAGACTGTTCTTTGCATGCTTTTGAGATTTAAGGTAAAAAAATAAGTCTTAACCCAAAACTGGAAGCTGATTTGCAGTAAAGAAAAAGATGCAGTTAATTCTATACACCTTAGAACTGTGCTGTTTTCCAAGTACACACCAAGTTAACAGGATTTTTTTTTGTTGTTGGGAAAAATAGGGAGAATCTAGTGTCTTTAACTGAGGAGTGGTATGGGATTCCTCTTAATGAATAAGCTCAGTAAGACTAAAAAGTCTTGCTTAGTGAAGTTCTCATCTAATTCAGACCCTAACGAGGGACTTAAATTGATTTTGATGCTGTATATCTAGTGGTGTTGTTGAGGTAATATGATTACCTGTTGCTGTATTTCAAGCTTGTTACCACTGTTAAGCTCAGGCAAGCCTGAGCATCCGTTTACTTCTGAGCTAATGCACCATTACACACTTATAAAGACAAGCAGGGAAACAAAGAGGATATTGTTAAGTAAAAGTTCAGCAGCACTTTGTGTGCTGTTAATATTTTACTTGTGGAATGGTAAAATAGTTTGGACTCATTCCACTTATATAAAAATATAAATCGCTTTTATGTGGCCGTGTTAAATGTTTTTACATGTACACATCAAACACGTGCTGTAGCTTCTCATACATTTACCTCACTTCGTGCTCTGTTCGTACTTCTTTACAATGAATAAAGCTGGCCAAAGGGGAATTTTGTTGCAACTGTCTTGAGGGGAGAAACGTCAAATATGGAACAAATGGTCGATATGAAAAATCAGTAAATTACACAAGGCACCTTCTACAAGCAAAGACAAGGTTTAAGGCTCATATATAGAGATTGAAAAAAGCCCAATTGTTAGATTTGCAATTGCAAAGACATTCAAGCCTGTTTGTGTGACGAGAAGCGGAACTTCTTGTACATAATACTTTTTGGGGTGCAGCACAGCATTTACAAGCTGTCTGAAAAGAGATGTGATGGCACTTCACTTTGTTTACTTGCTTTGGAGGCTTAAGATGACATTATCCCATCCTGGTTTTCACAGAATTTCATGTAAGTTTATTTTTTTACTACTTCAGGGAGGCAGTACAAAAAGGAACTGCACATCCCCCTGCGCTGTTGTAGAGTGTGAAAAAGGAAACGTCATCTACTTCCTGTGCCATTACGCAAGTTCCTCTGAAATATGAGTTGCAAAAGTTCTTTTTTGTTCAAGTTTTTATTATTTTAATATATATTATTTGTTCAACAGGTTTTGAATGTCATGTTGCTGAGTCAATATTATATACATGGTACTGTAATAGAACTGTGTCTGAAATAAATACCTTTTTGAGTGCATTTATTTTCCCTGTTTGTATTTATACTCAAAGCAAATTCAGATGTAATTTAAAGAGTCTTTAATAAAAACAGAAACTGGCAACCAGCAGAACATATAAAACAAGAAATGAAGTCTCTAAAACGGAACAAGTAAAGTAATGTAACTTTACAGTAATGTTAAAATTCCTCACAAGCAACAAGAACACACGCTGACGAAGTGAACATTATTTCTATTTCCTAAGCACATACAGTATCAAAGCAGAGTTATTGTTATATGTAAATATAATCAAAAATCAATAAAAGAGAAAATATATTGTGCTGTGCATTATATCTGAAGTATGAACATATTAAAGTTTTCCACAGCTACCAATAAGCGCGACCTGAACAGACAACTCCTCCTACATGACTTCGTAGCCGCTGCGGATTCCTCTCATCAACAAGCAGGCGAACACGATGCCCATTACCTGGAAGGAAAACAATCACATACAAGACAGAGAGGACATATATTAACAGATCGGTTTCTTTTTTCTATTAGTAGATTTAGTTTGACAGACTTGTAAATCACAATCTTTGTTTATATCCTCTTTTTTTTTAAGATTATTTTTTGGGCATTGCCGCCTTTAATGGATAGGACAGCTAGATATGAAAAGGGGAGAGAGAAGGGGAAGACATGCAGGAAATTGTCACAGGTCGGACTTGAACCCGGGACCTTCTGCGTCGAGGACTAAACCCCTATATGTGCACCAACTGAGCTAACCCAGCCACATCCTGTAGCACTTTTAAAAGCAAGATAAAACCACCAGACGTGACAATGCAAATGCAATAAGACAAAAGTAAAAAGTAATGAGTTGAAATGAATACAAAAAAAAAAAAAAAACTCTTTCAAATGAATTTGTTTTGGGAAGTAAAATGTAGTAAAATGAACTGCTTAGGAACTTTGCACTAGGTACTGTCTTGTCTTTTTCTTTTTTTTCATTGATGTTACATACCTGCAGGACGGCAATTACAATAGCTGCAACTATCACCCACAAGATGTTTTTCTTCAGATAAGCCACCATAGCATCATGACAACCCTACAACAAAAGAAAAAAAAAAAAAGGAACATTTAGATTCAACATCACCAGTTGCTTCGTAGGACAACTTTGACTTCTTTTTATAACGGTTGCGTTTTATTAACTTTGGCTTGACGTTCTCATCAAGTCCCACACACCCCAATGCTGTATGTATAAAATAATAATTATTGCAAAATCAACTTTCTTTTGACCTCAATAAAACTCAGTATGTAGAATGTATTGAAGTGGTAACCCTTCACTTTTCCCACAAACTGTTCTTGCACATTTGCTATATGCACCACAGATAATGGAGGGGTTGTGCAAACCAACTCGAACCAGGATTCCCATGACAATCAATGCTAGGCCACATAACTGCAGGAAAGAGGGGTGGGGGGTGGGGTAGTTTAAGGTGGAATTTGTGGGATAATTTCTGCTCATTTTCATGTAATACAGGCATTGTTATTACACCAAATAAGGCCATATTTGATCTTTTATTTGTTAACAAAATATTTTTTATTTTGTTTGCCAAAAAGTCATCCAACATAGTTTGGGATCAGTTATACCACCGAGATGTTTTTGCTGCTGCTGCTGCTGGAGACAGTGTTGAGCTAAAACAGGATAAAAAGCAAAAACATATCTGTGGAGTTGGGTCATAATTCTCTGTAGGTTTGTAACACTGCACAACCTATTTCTCCTCAGTCGCTCAGTCCAGTGTGACCAATAAATCAGCCGATGTATTCATGAGCACACGTGTCCGTAAAGGTGTGTATGTGCGCTAATTAAAAAGAAACTGTAGGACAGAAATGCTCAAAATGGGTTTGATGGAAGTTAGAAACATTGTTGTCTCTATTACATAGGTTGTCCGTCTGATAGCACTGAAACTTTTTTTTTTTTTTTTTAAATTGGTAAAATGTCCTGCTCACTACACAATTCTTGAGAAATGTAATTTAAGGGTTAACTAAAATGTTGTGTTCATGTTAGAGATACTGTTTTTTTTTTTTAACTCAAATATCCATATCTGCTGGGTTCTACTTCACACAGTAATTTGTTTTAATTGGGGGGGATTATATGCGGACGGTAAACAATCCAGAGTTCCTGTTCACTCTCCTACAAGCCGAATGACAGCTGTATAAAGTTACTGCTCATGCAAACACTACATTTCCTCCTATTGTTGCTTCACATTTAGGATGTGAGATGATAAGCTGTGAAACAGTCACAGTTTACCTCCTGGTGAACTTTGGCAGCGTCTGTCATGGTCCCGACTCCACAGTTGAGAGTGACTTTCACACAGCATGAGTCAGGCACAGATTTCTTATCAGATCTGAAGTCTACCCAGTCAGAAGAACTGTTCACGCCACAGCATTTCAACTGCAAATGAAAAACATTTTATATGGACAGACATGCCAGCAATGTACCGTAAAAAAAACTGTATCAGTAGGTAGGTGCAAAGAAAAACAATGTCATGTCATGCAGCGCAGACCAACAGGATGCAGAGGTGTTATGTGAAGGTGTTGTCAGACTGAGTAAACAATGAGTAGGAGAATCGACACTGAACTCACATCCTCCTGCAGCTTATCAAAAGACTTTTTGAATTCAGCTGTGCCGTTCTTGTAATCAGAAATCATGTCTTCAAGACTATCCTGGACGACACCTGAGAGCTACATGGGAGACACGACATGGAAGTCAAACCACACCTTCTGCAGGGTATTATGTACTGTAACACATAAAAACAGTGTAGTTCTAAACTTACTTTGTTTCTGAAGACGTATCCAGCGATTACTGCTGCAATCTCAACAAGAATGACCAGAACGAGGAGGACAGCAAACTGGCGGAAAAAAAGAAATAAAAGATAGTTCAGTGACTTACATGAAGGTAATTATTATTCTAAGCTACAGCCACACATTCATTCATCCTACTGCAAAATGAAATTCAGTTTAAACATATTTAGGCTACATTTACATTGCTACGTTTTGGTTTAAAAACTAATATCTTTTGCTACGTTTACACCTCGCGTTCACACTGCTCTGGCGTTTCAGAGCCCCTAAACCTTTGGCAACACCGACACTGACGCCAATGTTTCACCGCCTGATAGGGTTATGATGTCTCGTTCATGATGTCTCATTCTCTGAGACTGCTAGGCTACTAACGTTACCATGGCAACTACCAGCAACAGGCCGAGTATACATGCGGCCTCCAGTTTACCTCGGCAGGCGCGTGTCCAGTATATGAGAATGTTCATGACATATGCGGTTTGGGCGTGTTAGTTTAAACGGAGAGTAGTTCTTTTACTGGAGCTGTAACACTTGTGTGCACGGAGTTCGCTTTTGGCTCAAAACTCCCCTTAAAAACCAAAACATGGGCGCCCGGATAGCTCAGTTGGTAGAGCGGGCGCCCATATATAGAGGTTTACTCCTCGACGCAGCGGGCCCAGGGTTTGACTCCGACCTGCGGCCCTTTGCTGTGTGTCATTCCCCCCCTCTCTCTATCTCTCCTGTCATGTCTTCAGCTGTCCTGTCAAATAAAGGCCTAAAAATGCCCAAAAAATAATCTTAAAAAAAACCCTGTAGCAATGTAAATGTAGCCCTTTTTGTTGTTGTGTGGTTTAACTATGTGAATTACCGTGGCGACCATGCAGTGGTTCTCTTTCCAGGCACCACAGCAGCCGAAGAAGGCAATGAAGAAAATCACAACGCCGACGGCAATCAGAACAATCGGAGCCCCTGAGGCTGAGGCGTCCTTCATCATCAAGGTTTTGTGCAGACCCACTTGAACGAGGACTCCCACCACAATCAATGCTAGGCCACATAACTGCAGGAAAGAGAGGGGGGTTAGTTTAAGGTGGAATTCGTGTGACGTCTGCTCATTTTCATGTAAGACAAGCAAGTTTCTTTAGTTTGAGACGACAGATTATCTGATAACACTATGGAGGTAAAGAAAGGCTGTAATCATTTTATCATGTACACATTTTTTTTATTTAACCACTACTAAATACTTGTAATACTGTAATGTGGAAATTGTATTTATCACAATTAAGTACCGTGTCTGACAACCTGTGGTATGAATTCTCTTAAAAATTTCCAGACGGTAATTTTAAATTTAGCCATCATAAATGGTTTACCATCTTAAATTAGCAAGCTAACATTTGCTAATTGAAACTGAAATAGGCTGACAGAATGTCATTAGCTTTGCAAAAACTACGTTTAGAATAAATTGGCATTTGGACCCGATGGTGGCGTTAAATAAAAAAGGGGACCATGAATGTTTGTACATAATTTCATGACAATCCGTCATTGTTGTTGAGATATTTCAGTCTGGACCAAAGTGCGGGGAACCAAAGATCGCCATTGCCATCCATAGAGCCAAGCTGCTTAAAATACCTAGTAGAGATTGTACCGGTGGGAAATAAAACCACATACATAGATGATTCTCAAAGTATTAACTACTGTTAGATATCCACTTGCTTATAAGATTCAAACGTCCATATGTTCCATTTAACTTCACCTTGCTTCCATATGAACAACTCACTCAAACTAAATGATTAATAAGCACTGATGCTAAATAGATGGAAGGAAGTTGCAACAGTCTTCAGTTCCTGTGTGCAGATGTGAAACCATCAGGTGATAGAATGTGACACATGTGTCACTGCTTTGGGTGGGGTACCGAGAGCAGACCATTAAATCTTCTACAAACATTGTGTGGGCGGACTGTTTGACAATGATCAGATGGGATCAACTGGCTCTAAAGCAAACATCACACTGAACGGCATGTTCTTCACTTTGACAGCAAGCTGCCTGTCCACTCCATATTATCCAGGGTAGATACAACAGTGGTGGGTGGAATTCAATTAGAGAACAGGAAGGGATTTAACCACGAGCTGAGAATAGTCAAAATGAAAGATTAGTCCAGCAGTAGAAAAATATGTATTAAAAATGTATGTATTAAATATATTGATATGTGCCAAGACAATAACAGGCAGAGTAATCGATAAGGAAAATAGTCATCAGGCGCAGCCACTCAACTCTACCGCGTCTTCATTTATTTTTATTGGACATTAAACAGACCTTCAAGTACTAACTCTAACTGCAGCAGAAAAACTAAACCACAAACTTAAGAGTTTAAAAACTCCTTCGCAGGCAGAACTGTAAAAAAATTGCAAAAAGACTTAATACTTCCATATTTTCTACATAAATGCTGACAGGCTATGTCTTAAACTGCGTCTTAGGTAATGATACATCAATGAGGATGTTTGAGTAAGGACGTCACTGGTCAAGTGATACATGAGGACAGAATAAGACTGACCATAAGGCGTGAAGTACTGTGAACATATTAATCAGTTTGGAAATTGTGTGTCATTGTTTGTGACGACGATAATGTTGCAATGAGCATAACATACTGATAAATAGAGCTTCAAATTATTTTGTTATTTTCTTTATTACTCAATGAATCGTTTAGTCTATGATAGAGATGGTCCGATACCATTTTTTGCTTCCCGATACCGATTCTGATACCCTGAACTTGCGTATCGGCCGATACCGAGTACCGATCCGTGACCAGTGTGTCACATATTTTATTATGTTTTAACAACTGTATACTACTATCCCTGTATGGATGATATGATGTATAACAGCTGTATACTACTATCCCTGTATGGATGATATGATGTATAACAGCTGTATACTACTATCCCTGTATGGATGATATGATGTATAACAGCTGTATACTACTATCCCTGTATGGATGTGATATGATTTCTATCTTTGTTGTCGATCTGGCTCAGGTTAAACTCTTTGTGAAACATGAACAAACACAAACAATGAACGCCACAGAACTCTCTTTTTTTTATCCAGTTTGACAGTCAGTTATAACGGAAAAAGAACATAAATAAACTACTTTAACGTAGATTTTCTTTAGGGCTTTATTACGTGGTATCGGATCGGTGCATAAACTCCAGTACTTCCCGATACTGATACCAGCGTTTTAGGCAGTATCAGAGGCGCCGATACTGCCTAAAACGCATCTCTAGTCTATGAAATGTAACCAACAGTCCAAAATCCAAAAAAAAGAAATATTCACATTTGAGTAGATACAAACTGTGATATTTGGGCTTTTTTATTTTAAAGAAATCATTTAAAATATTGTGTCTGGCCTGGGGAACGCATCAGGGGTAAACGTTGCTGGGGAGATAGACGTGTGGAATACTTTGCTTAGCCTGCTACCACCACAGCCCGGTCCCAGATAAGCGGATGAAAAAGTATATGGATAGATTAATTGAGTAATAAAATTGTTGCTGATTAATATCTTGTTTGACTAAACAATTATTTCAGCTAGCTGATAAATAATAAAAATATGTGGTTAAACCTTAATGATGCCTATGTAATCATTTGAGTCAGACTGAGATCATTTATTGACCTTTTGATCAGTCTTACTACCGTTACATACGTCATCACGCAAAAACAAACACATCCTGGCAGAAGGAGGCACAGGAAAGAGACCTACATTTGGCCTATAGGGTTGTTATAGAACTCTCTTTCTGTATTTAATTTAAGTAAATTCTCTCAAGCCATTTTTATTAACTTTTTTTTTATTTTTATTTTTTATTCAGTATAGCCAAGTCACTGTCAACAAATTAACAGAAGCCTCAAAATCAACAACTCCCAGCCAAACTCAGAGGCCTTCACTACGAAGCAAGATTTGGCGTTAGCGAGGTGACTTCAGGTTCAACCCAGGGTTTTGTGTATCACGACGGTGGATCACTTGTTACCGAGTTCAATCGCCGTGGTAACTTATGCTGAACACCTAACCTGGTCGGGAGCAGGTTATGTTGGAGATTAGAGATCTACCGGTGTAAAAGCACCGCCTACTGACCAATCAGTACTCGATTGATAACGGCGACACCGTTCTTAGAAGATCCGGTGGAGCTCAGTGCGCGCTCAGACAGAGAGAGAGAGAGAGAGAGAGAGAGAGAGAGAGAGAGAGAGAGAGAGAGAGAGAGAGAGAGAGAGAGAGATGCGCTCAGAAAAGTTCAAACATTTAGAGACCGACAACCCCGTTAACATTACCTGATGGGTATTTTTATGAAATATATAGACTCAGCAGAGGGAATTACGTATAGGCTATTTGTCGGCTTGTTGAGCCGTGTGCTGCCAATGTGCACATCGGTTTGAATTATGTTTTTATATTTTTTATTTGCTCTAACGATCACTTACCACTGCCAGGGTTGCAACTGAAATAATAGGCTAAAGCAACGGCTGTTTATGGAAAGCACAAGTGTAATTATGGTCAGCCTGTAAAACCGTGTCTGTGTTCTTCATATTTATGTAGAATTATAGTTTGCTCTTCTTATATAAAATATGCAGCTCTGGTAGAGGTTTGCGATTGGTCGTGCTGTGCAAACACCGCCTCTTTTATGTGAACGCGCGCACCGCTGGATTGGGAAACCCTGGGTTGATTGAACTAGTTGTTAACCAGCGTCGTGACACAGGTTATGCGGGACCGCGGTTGTTAGGTTAGGTGAAGCCGGGGAACTGAAAGAAATCTAGGGCATGTTGATCTTGATTCGTAGTTCTGATCTCAAGTAAGATTAACAGAAATGTCTGTCAGAATAAAAAGTATACATATGTACACTGGAAGTCTCTAGCCTTAATGTTGTGTGTTTTCCATGTTTGCCCTTGCTGTCACTTTGCTGGCTACACCAATGTAAATATGTGAGCTTCAATCAAATAGGTAGCTAATGGTTGACGTAGGAAAACATAATGGAGTGAACAGAAAAGGCAAACAGGGCAAAGACGGTCACATCAATACCACAACAGAATAGAATAAAAGAGAATACAATAGAATAGTAATGAAAATAAATACGGGTTTATCCAGGTTATGTTATTATTTGCTTTAGCTTGAGCTTATTTTCTTGATGAAAATATGTAGAGCTGAAACATTAGTTTACTTAATTATTAATCATCACCCATTCTGATACTCAATTAACTGTTTTAGTCAAGCAATGTTAAAATTAGTTTTGTTTTATTGTACGCACTGAGTAACATTTGGACTGTTGTTTGAACAAAACAAGACATTTGAAGAAGTCTTACTGTTTTCCAACATTTTATTTATATATATATATATATATATATATATATATATATATCATATATATATATATATTTCCAACAGACTTATATCATTGAGGAAATAAATGAATCAATATGGTAATATGTTGCTTTAACCCCTCCTATTTAGCATTAATGTACAGTATTAGTCAGCAATTATAACTTCTCCTATTCAGTCTTTTTATCATTACAATTGTGTTCTGCTATATTATTACTCATTATCTGTTAAAACAACTACATTATAGTGCGTTACAAACTTGTATTTGATTACTATAAACTGCTGTTTTTTTGTTATATTGTATTAAAGTGGACTGTGGACTGACAAAACAAGACATTTGAAGATGTCACGCTGGCATTTCTTACTGTTTTCCATAGACTAATTATAACCGACATGATGCTTTAACCCCTCTATTTAGCATTTATAAGCAGAATATAATCATTTAATAAATGTTTATAACACACTACAATGTTTATTAATGTACAGTATTTGCTAACAATTATACATTCATGTAAATGGATGCATTTATATAGCGCTTTTCTAGTCTTAACGACGACTCAAAGGGCTTTTACAGAGTACAGGCCCCATTCACACCCGGGTGGCTGAGGCTGCCATTAAAGCTGCTCATCAGATAAACATTCACACACCGATGGTGCAGTGGCATTCAGCGTCTTGCCCAAGGCAAGGACACTTCAACACGGGACTGCAGAGCCAGGGATCGAACCTTAGACCCTCCGATTGGTAGACGACCGCTCCACCACCTGAGCCACAGCGCCCACCATGAAAACATTTTTTCTGTATTATTACAACTGTGTTTTATTATACAATTAGGGCTGGGAACAGAATTCAATATTTGTTTAGGTAACAACCAAATTGCCTCCTTAGTATCCAGTATCGAAAAAATGCCTCGTCATTCAGTACCAGATTTCAATACCTAAGGACTAAACCTCATCAGCGTCAGTGAGTCAATAAGCAGGCAGCATGCTTCTACCAAGATCTAATAATGCTGCTGATTGGCTGTCTAACGTTACACGCCGTAGAGGAATGCTGGGAAAACTCATGTAGCAGGAGCTGGCAAATAAATAAAAAGATTTGTGCCGTAATGTGTAATGTTGTAATTTATTTTTGTTTAAATGGATTTTATAAATTGGTATCGAAAAAAGTATCGTTCACGAACTCGTATCAAAGTCATGGTATTGGTAGCGGTATTAACATTTTTGAACGATACACAGCCCTGATAATTATCCAGCTGGACCAAATTATTTATTATCTGTTTATACACCAGCCATCAGATTCATTTTATTAATTATTCTCTCAATTACATTAGTTCATAAAATGTTGGAAAGTAAAAAAATTACGAGCGACGTCTTCAAATGTCATGTTTTGTCTAACCAACAGTCTAAAGATATTCAGTTTATTACAACAGAACAAAAATACAAAACGTGGTTACCATCAATAATATAATACAAATAAGATAATTGTTAGTTACAGTCCTAAATGTGCACGGAGTAGAGGGAACATTCTGTACGTCCTCCTGTCCTGTGTGAGATGATTTTCACTCAGTGCAACAGAGTTAAAATCACCGTGTGAAGCTTTCAGTGGCATTGTGTCAGTAAAGTAAAAAAAAAAAAAAAAAGTGTTGATTTGGAATCTGTACGAGTCACATGAGGCTGTGACACTTTAAAAAAATCTGGTCATAAGATTCACATTCCATCATCACCACCTCTTGCTCAAACACGCAATGAACGGGCAGGTTACATCCAGGAAATGCTCAGTTTAATCCAGGATATTTGAGACGAATGTCCTCGTGTTCATGTTCCCTTCATGCTTTCAAATAAATTGGTAATAAACAAAACATGTGACCCAGTGAGTAAGTGTTCAGGAATAAAAAGGTTGGGATGTCAAAGGTTGCTTGCCCATCAGCTGATTTTACAGATAAATTACATGGAAAAATAGGAAAACAAGACCAGATTCCTGCTTCAAGTCACGGGGGCAGGCAAAAAAGAGAAATGTTACATTAACTAGTACGTATTTCAGCCTGCCAAAAAGATACACTGATGTATTTTGATAACACAAATCACATTGGAGAACATCACCAGGTCTTATGTGCTGTTAGCTCCTTTGTTGCTTTTATTTTGGCAACCACAAGCTCCATCAACTTTGCAGTAACATTACGTTTAGGTGTCATCTGCATCTACTCTGCTACCTTTTGATGGTTAACATTTAAAGAGATAGTAAGCGGTTACTCACCCAGAAAAGGAAGTTGAAAAAGAAGAGCAGGAACTTGACACACTTCATTCCCCCCTCTACACCCATGGCTGACGAGGATATGGTTTCCTGCAAGAAGAAAAAATAAAAACACACTTTTTCAAGGCAGAATTATACAAACATGACCTCAGCTGTAATATGGGCAGCTATGGAAGACATGAGTCATTTGATTTCTGATTGAGATTTGAGTTATAAAAAGGTTAACAGACAGCTGTGACAAACCGCACATTTTAGTTTCCATTACATACGTAGGTCAGTGGACCACACGTCCCCATTGTTTGACTGAATTTAATTACAACCAGGACGATGGATCATCCAGGCTAAACTACTGCACGTTCCTTTTCACCTGCCTCAACATGTAAGGCTGCTGCAAGGGTGTTGAACAGGTCCAGCAGCAACATGACTCCCATTTTATCCTCCTCACATTGGCTTCCTATCAAGTTCAATACTCATTCTAAAGTTCTTGTTCTGACAACTAGAGCCCAGCATGGCCAGGTACCGGTGTACATCTCTGACCTGCTCCATCCTTATATCACCATCCATCAGGTGACCAGCCAGGGCTTACTGGGTGTTCCTCGCCGCTCCATGGACCATGCCTTTACATAGTAGCTGGGACGCCTGTGTAGCTCACCTGGTAGAGCGGATTCGACTCTGACCTGTGGCCCTTTGCTGCATGTCATTCCCCCCTCTCTCTCCTCATTTCATGTCTAAGCTGTCCTATCAAATAAAGGCCTAAAAATCCCCCAAAAAATTATCTTAAAAAAAAAAAAATAGTGGCTGCGACGCTGTACAACGCCCTTCCTATTGTCTTACGTTCTGTGTTCTCTGTTGACGATTTAAAAAAAAAAAGCAGCTCAAGACTAAAAAATGGCCTTTGCCTCATGTTTGTAATTTAGTTTCTATTTAAGTTTTATTTTACTGTTTTTATTTCAAATTTTTTTATGGCTTGTTCTTTTTACTGTTTTTTTTTTTTGATTTTTTTGTTGGCCTAATGGACTTTGTTCTGTAAAAGGTGCTATATTAAATAGCCTAAACGTATTATCCATAAAGTTAATTAAATTAAAAAGACAAATCAAAGTTTAAAGCCAACGCTACTTTGTGTTAACAGTAAATGGGCCCTTAAAAAGGGGATAGATCTGTACTTTAAATATATTAAATGATGTTCAGGCCCAAGAACACATCGTCTGGGCCCCTGATAAGATCAAAAGTTCCATTTTGAGGAAGAAGCAGAGCCCGTCCTCCCTCGGACCGTAACTAAATCGCCGCTAGGTTAGCAACAATACCAGCTTTGTCTCAGACTAAATAATTACATCAACCACTTGCTCTTATTGAATTTGTTAAGTTTAGCCAACTAAGTTAGTCTTACATAAACACAAACAACGTTTCCTCCACGAGTGTACAAGTGTGAAAAACTTACTCTTTTTAGCTAGCTAGCTAACTAACTAACGTTAACTCCTTTTTTTGGGAAGATCCTTGACCGTTCCAAAATTGTTAACGGAAAAATGGTTAGCATAACGAATAAAAGTCCGTTATTTCGCTGGTCTTTTGATGTCTAACGTTACCTTTGTGTGAAGAAGTCTTAACAATCCTGCGATGAGAGGCGCAGACGACGATGTGTTGAAATTTTAGTCTAACTTCTGTTTATAGTCTCGTCGTTCCTCCCTTCTCCCTCCTCCCTCAGCTTCTTTACTTTCCACCTCCTCCTAGCGACTTCTCCATATATTGACCATAACTTAATATGCTGCCTTCAGGGTCTTTTCGTTTAACACACAACTCCATTAAAAAACGTCCACTGGGCGTGGCCACTGGGTCTGCTCGCTGGTACTCATAAAGTGGTAGAAGAAGTATTCAGATATTTTACATAAGTAAAAGTAGCAACAGTGGTGGATCGTTAAGTACTGTACTGAAATACAAATTTGAGGTACTTGTACTTTATTTGAGTAATTCCATGTTCTGTCATTGTGCTACATTTTTCTCCACTAGGCCTAGTAGGCCTACATCTAGCCTAGTTAAAATCTTTAGTTACTAGTTTCTTTGCAGATTCAGATTATCAAAACAACTTATAAATGATGATGTATTATAGATTAAACTACCCAGCAGTATAATAAGTAGGCCTACCAGAAGTAAAAGTACTCATTAAGCATTACAAAAAAGTATAATATATTAGTGTATATAACTGATGCATTAATGTGTACATCACTTTAATGTTGCAGCTGGTAAAGGTGGGGCTAATTCCAAATACTTTATATACTACTGGGCACCTTAATCTATAATACACCATAGTTCATCATCATATTCTTTAATAATCTGAATAATAAGGGTAATGCTGTTAATCATTAATAGATGCTTAAAAAGTTATTCATAAATTGGTTTTGGTTCAGACCCCCTCTGCAGCCTTTTTCCAGAAATAAGTGGTCATATGGTCCAATCAGTCAAAAGGAGTTGTTCCTATTAATGGCTAAAAATGAAAAATGACTAACACACCTTTCTTTCTTGTTGCTCTGGTCTCAAAACACCTTGCCAAAGTACTACAGTTGAAGATTAGCCAGCTGGCTAACACTGGCACATTTACAGTAATGTTGTGCATTGTCCTTATAAATAAAATAATAAATACATTAAATAAATAAATCTTAAAGTCGCATGCTGCTCATAATAGTGAAATACATAAAAGAAAGAAAGGCAGTGTGAAATATATGAATCAGATTATTATCCCCAGATATTCCAAGTCTCTCATCTCCTAAAACAGAGACATTATTAAGGGTGATTCAAATTGAAATGAAACACTGTAACTCATGTATTTATTTTATCTATATTATTGTAATTTATGTTATGCCTTTGATGTTTATGTAGCCAACCTTATTTTATTCAGTGCTTATTTGTGTTCAATTTATTTTATTTTTTTTAGGACACTTGTAATTGTAATTGTTAATTATCTATATAGCTGTAATCCCTCTCTTCCTTAGGTGAGACTCCTTCTATAAGACCCTAGGGGTTTTCTTTATCTCACCTGCACAATCTTTATTTTTTATTATTTAGCTTTTTTTGTGTTATTGTTGTCTTGATTTTATTGTGCAAAATAAAAAAAAAATAAAAAAAAATACCCCCAGCATTTCCACTTTTACACATTGACTGAGTAACATCCTCAGGCTGCTGAATGACTGTCTTCTTGAGCAATATGTTCGAAGAATTCAAATGACACTCAAGTTTTTGTTAAAATACAGGAACTTTGTATGTGCTTTACATTCAAACCAGAAATCATTTTTGACAAAGTAACCATCATTACTCTGATAACCATGTTATGTTAAGAAGAGTGAACAAAGTGAACTTGTTGCTCAAAGTTATGGCCATGTGGTGAAAGTCTTAAGTCTTTGTGAATACTATGAATTGAGTATTTGAATATCACATTTTTTCAAACAATTCATTAAGATGGGATTTTTTTTTTAAGTGGTTGACCTCTGAATCATGCTACATTTATTCTCACATGAATGCTGATAAGATGAATAGAATAGAATAGAATGTATTTTAGTGTCACTATACACATGTAAAATGAGATTAACTCCTTTCCCAGTGCCAACATATTTTTTTTATTTTTAAATATAAGTAAGGTAAGAATGAAAACTGAGACCAATGGAGGTAAACAATTTGGTCTCACTATAGCTACCTATCTACGTACTGGCCATAAGCTTATCACAAATCAAACAACTGAGTGACCCACATCTCTGAGCAAACCATAATGGGCCTATAATATCAGCTTAAACTTTAACTCATGCTCAGGAACTGAATTTACAATAACATTTTCATTTGACTGGAACAAATATGAGTGTTGTGGTTGGTTACATTGACACCTATACAGCAGAAGGGTTCAGTTTGAAACTTCCTGTGGGACCACAATGATAAGGCAACTAAAGTGCAGCATCATGTAGTTAAGTTATTCGTACACCACGTAGGCCTGCAGAGCAGTGGTAAAGTGTAGAATGAGAGTGTATAGCCATGCTAGGAGCTCTGTGAGGCTGTACTTAGGCACAGTGGTACTTTGAGCTACATGCTAACATGCTCAAAATACTGACGTTAGTTAAGCATGCCAGCATCACAAAAGTCAGTGGGATTCATCCTCTGGAGACCATGAATGCATGTACAAAATGCCTTGTCAATCCACCATTGTTGTATGTGGTTTGGATGTTGCAATGTGCAGACAGCCTATTCAGCCTATTAGTCACAGCATGCTTACAGTCATCAGTGTGTGTGTGTGTGTATAGGACAAATCCAATGGTAAACCTTCATAAGCTTATGAGCAGCCTCCATATCTCTACTTGTATTTACTTACTCCACCAATGTCAAACAGGTGTTCTTGTTTGTACTAAAGGTACACAGGTTGGTAAAAGAGTTTCTATCTGGGCCCTCACATAAACTAATTACAGTAACATTACATTATTTTAAACATGAAAGTAACTAATGTAACTCTGGTCAACACCCTAGTATAATATGGCAGCAATATTGGAATAGTGCAGAAAAGGGAGACACGTACATGCAATACAAAATAAAGTAGGAGGACTGAGAAACATTGGGGCTAACCGAAAAGAGCAAGTAATTATCATTAAATTACGAATTAGTCATAGCAGATTGAAACGTACACTTTTTATAATAGGAAAAAAAACAACTGGACACTGCTGCTGGCACAGACTGTGTGAGGAAAAGGAGACGGTGGAGTCCTGATTTCATGCAGGAAATACATTCAAGAAGGAAGGGTCATGTTTGCAAGGCTACATAAGTTATTAAAGATGTCCTTGAAAGTGGGGTCACCGTAAACGGGAAAAGCACCGGACTAATTAGAAAGTTGTAATGGAATGAAATAATAGATGACTAGTAATAACAGTAGGAGGCAGTAATGCAACGTATGGGATGCCAACTGCCGTAAAACCCAAAAGAAGAAGACGAAGAAGGCGGAAGGGGCGGGCAAAAGATAAGAGGAGGAGGGAAATGGTGCTATCATCATGGCGGGATGCATGAAAATGATAAACAATTACACCTCTATAAGTGCTACATTAATGGTTTTCACGGTGCTGCTTATAGGTTTATCTCACACCTCAGGATACCAGGATACGGGTAAGAAGCTGTTTTAGGCAGCAATAACAGATACCTTAATTAGTATGATACGTATTTTAAACAAGTCTTTGCTCAGGCTAACTCATGTTAGCTTGTGTTTTTTTTTTTTTGATGAAGTGAAACTGTAACGTTAAAGAAGTTATGCTAAGCCTTTCTTTAGCCCGGTCACTGCTGGCTGTTCTCCGATTCTGTCTCTGTGTAGGGGAGACATTTATTTTAGTTTTTTTTAATCGTTTATTTAGCTGGTATAGATTTGCTGAGAACAAATCTGTTACATTTTGCTCGAGCTAACAGCCCGCCCGCCCTCAGGTTATTCTAATCATGCTAAATATGAAACCTGTGCGTCACTAAACGCACAAACGAAAAAAAAAAAAATCGTTTATTGCAGCAGCACACGGACAGTAAAAGTACAGATACATACATAACAATAGGTATATACAACTAAAATAAGAATAGAATACAAAATCTGCAATGTAAATTGACATAAATTAGTGTTAAAGTGACAATGTAATTAATAGCAGAGTCAGCACCTATGTAAACAGTGTACACCAAACTGATGATATGATTAAGTAATGGTAACTAGTGTTCGTCTGTATTATAGAGATGTAAAATAATATGGAATATGATGCAAGGAAATATAAAACAATACAAAAACAATAATACAACGCAGGTGTAATTACTCTCTAATGCACCATATGTGTATTCATTTGCAGCTGAAAATAAACAAAAGCATTATTAACTCACGGTTGAGTAATGTTTGCTAAAAACTACAGCTGTTTTGCTGTGAGTTACAGTCTTAAAAACATACACTAATGCCAGTGTTCTTTAATTACTTATCTTAAGACAACAGACATCTTTTAAATAAGTTGTTCATGTCACAGGTTTCTGTTACACTGAACAGTGCATTAAAGTAAACAAGTAATGTGATGCAATCTTAGTATTACATGCATGTCTCTGCTTTTCAAACGCAGGTAACAAACATCCAGTAACTGATCTCAAGGATGGAGAGGAGTATGTCATGTCAGGGTCCAACAGGTTCTGTTACAAAAACTCTGTGGTGCCAACTTGGAGGCAAACATGGACAAGAATTCAGGTAAGTTACATGAATGGCACTCAGCCAAATCCAGAACTGTTTAAGTTTACATTTAATGCACTTTCTCAATCATAAAGTCTGGGTATCTTGGGGCCACATTTGACCAAATCTGGAAATTTGGTTTTAAAGCTTAGATATGATCCGTGACATCAAGAAAAAGTAGAAGCCTCTGTGTTAAATTTGTCAGGGATATAGTGTCAACGGTTATTGTTGTTAAATCTTGCAGCACTTTATTTTAACAATTCCTTGTGGCGAAACTCAGTTAATTAGGTCCATAATAACTGAAGATTTCTGGCAGGTCAAAGTGTGGAGTTCAAACGTGTTTAAGGTGGAAACTGTGGAGGGGGAGGAGGAGTTGCAGGAGCTGGAGCGATTCAGTGTCTGGAGCTGGTTCCAGAGCTTGTTACGTGAGCGGCACAATGAGACCACTATTAACATCAATCTGTTCAGCAAGAAGACGTGCTTCAAGATCGATCCTGCTGACAAAACAAAGTTCACTGTCCACCCCCTTCGTAGTAAGTGGAAAACAAATTAGCACAATTCATTTGCTTGTTTTTTGACAGATATTACATGGTCAACACATGTTCTTTTCCCTTGCAGAGTTTGATATCTATCTGTTTTTGGTATTCCTCACCGGAGCATTGTTGTTCGTCTTTGCAGGATCACTCAGCAGGTAATTTTTCTTGCTCATGTTACATTGTTAGGATTCAACAGGAGGATTATATGCTATAAACTAATTTGTCCTCCCTTTAATGAAGGAGTCAAGCTTTCTTCTACTCTGCTGGTATGAGCACAGGCATGATTGCCTCTCTCATCATCCTCTTTTTTATTTTGGCACGCTTATTGCCAAAGGTAAGGAATTTCATTACTCTTAAATATCCATGATTATATAGGTTAAATCGATTTAGCCTCATGCCTAATTATTGTACCCTTTTGTGTTTGCTGTTACCGCAGAAAAGCCCTTTTTATGTCTTGATTGTTGGCGGCTGGTCGTTTTCTGTGTACGCCATCCAATTTGTCTGCAGGAACCTCGGCGTAATTCTGCGAGAACACTGGAACGTCGCATTAGGTACATACCCTTTGTCAACACAAACTTCTGGTTTTTGACACATCAGACCAAAGCAAGAATCCTACTATAGCATTTTAAATGGCTATTTATTCAGACCGGTGAGTTAAGTTAAGCATCCCCTGTTTGATAACTTGAGAATCACCTTTTTAAATGAACACAGATTAGTCTCCTGCCTTTGTTTTCTGTAGAATGTAATGCTTAAGTATGCATGCTTAAATCTACATACAATACACCATCTGCCCCACTTCAAGCCTTGTGATTCGAATCACCAGGGGCCAAAATACAATATGTATGATAAGCTCTAGGCCAAAAAAACGTGTAAAACACTGAAACTGTAAATAATGTAAACACTCTAGGTCAATATGTATGGTCTTTTTTTTTCTTTCCTTTCAGGTTATGTAGCAGTGGTGGGATTTATCACGTTTGCTGTGTGTTACCGTTACGGTCCTCTGGTGGATGAGAAGAGCATTAACATCTTGTCGTGGACGCTGCAGCTATTTGGTCTGCTCCTGATTTATTTAGGGATTCAAATCCAGCATGTTGCCTTCTCCATCATCGTGGCAGCTGTGTTCTCCAAACATCTGGAGTACCCAGTCTCTCTGACAGTTGCTGCATGGAGGTGGGTGTTCACAAAGCTGACAGAAGGTGGCGCCAAAGTACAGTAATATATTAAACAGAAAATCCACTTTCAAAACAAGCACATATGGGGTTACTGTTATGTCATGCAGTGTAATGCAGCTCTGTGGTAGTTAGGGCTTTGACTTTTGCCCAAAAACCATATTCGAAGTTCGTTTGTTTATTAATATTAATATTCAAATATATTCGAATATTTATTAATAATATTTTGACCATTAAATGCCTTCAGTAAGGCTTATATTGGTATCAAACTTCGTATATGTTCTGTCCACCAGAGGGCAGTGTATCAGTCAGTACGCGTGCAATGATGTTTTCAGAAGAAAAACACACTCCCACAACAATTTTTTTATTAAAAGTCAGACCCTGGATTAAATACAAACAGTATGCTTTCAACAGTAAGGTCGGATATTTCACCGTAGCCTACGTAAGTGGTCTGATGTTTATACATTTGCGCTGGTGTGTGCGTCGAGCCAGCGTGTGTGTGTGGGGAGTGTGTGTTAGAGTGAGAGAGTGACGGTGATTACCGTTAGCTTCAGAGCGAGTAGCGACTCTAGAGTCATAGTGAGAGAAACAAAGTGTCTCCCCTGTTCTTTCTGACCACGGTGAAATCTGGAGCAGGAAAAGTTAACCCTCTCCTTGATTTCATGTTGTTAATGGAGAAGGAGAACCAGGAAATGAGTTGGAGGAAATGCAACGCTACCACGCTATGGCCGAGCGAGAGTTACATTTTGAAATGCGTGAAAAAGTCTCGGAATCTGAATTGAAAACAACGTTTACAAGCAAACACATTTACAAAAAAATAATGCCCATAACAGGTTCGAAATTCGAATATTAAGGGCTGCCTAATATTCGTTCGAATATCAATATTTCTTTTAATATTCGAATTATATTCGAATATCGAAGTTCGGAGTCAAAGCCCTAGTGGTAGTAAACAATAGTGTCACACATTTATTACCAAGAACAGTCTTTTTTATTGTACAGGAGTTTTTGATTTGATAATCTCTACTATATTTTAAGAGTCATTTGTCTTTGGAAAGTTTTGCATGATGTCTGCTTATTTCTGCCTCTTAAATCCAAGATAAGAAAAGATGCACCTTTTTATTGATAGATTGAAAAATATAAACTATACAGAGCATTTTGAGACAGATGACGTAATAATGTGAGTGTTGTCATATAGCAAACTATGGTACATTATGAAATAGTGAGGGAAATAAGTATAAGGTGCAGTAGTGTAATAATATAGTATAGAATAACATAATATATAGTAGGGCTGCACGATATGAGGAAAATATGTGATAATGTTGTTGAATATTGCGATAATGATATTACTTGCAATAAATAAACAGATATTTAAATGCAGTCAGTTCTGTACTCAACACATTGCTTGTTGAATTTAAAACAAATAAAAGGAAATCATTGCTAACATTTTTATTGAACAAATTGAACATTTAATTAAGTACAAAAGACACCACTAAAAAAAGTGACAGTTTTTAAAGTGCATTTTCTGCTGATATTTTCTTTCAACTAACTAAAAAAATCTCTGTTCGCAAAATGTCGTAGCCTTTTGCGATATGTATATTCGACCAGTTGATATTGCGATGACGATAAAAAAAACGATATATTGTGCAGCCCTAATATATATAGTATAGTACAACAATATAACGTATATAGTATAGTGCAGCAATATAACAAGAGCATAAGTATAGTGTAGCAATGTAACATAGAATATAACGGTGAGTAAGTTGCTTGAACTACTGAAGCTTAAAGCAGATGTGTGTGTGTGTATGTATGTATGTGTGTGTGTGTGTGTATATATATATATATGTATATATATATATATATATATATATATATATATAATTTCCATTTAGAACCATAGTATATATTTTTTTAGAATTTGGATTTTTCTTATTAAGCTTTTGCTGTGTTGTACAGGAAAATCAGAAGGTACATTCACTGGAAGCCGGAGCCACGTCGCCTGTTGACTGAGGAGGAGTTTCAGAAGCAGGGAGAGGAAGAGACTTTGCGTGCTCTGGAGGAGCTGAGGAAGCACTGCAACAGCCCAGAGTTCAGGCCATGGAAGACGGTGTCCAGGCTTCAGTCCCCGAAAAGGTGCCTATCGTGATATTCTGTTCTTTAGCATATCATTTGTTAAAACGCATGACATCTTTTAAGGTATGATTAAAGCTCAGTCCCGAGACTCTTAATATACACGTTAACTTACATTTAGGCTTAGCTAATAATGTTTTACCTTGGAAGTTTGAATGTTGTATCATCTTACCACATGGAGTCAAAGTAGATTTCATGTTTTTTTTGACACTGAGAAAGAGATGAGATTGTGTAGGTTATGCCAAAATACTGATTGACCAAACGTTGGACCTTCTGGAAACGGTCCAGGTGTATTTATGCTACAATCAATTGAAATCCCAATTCCCCCCTATCTCCATTGAATGTGACTTCTGAAACCAAAGGACTGCACGAGTGATGATTTAGGTCATTTATATTTGTGATTCATTTAAATCACTTTGTAGCAATCTGTTTTCACCTGAAATCTAAATGTTGTAAAAATTAAATCGGTAAAACATAAAAACTTCCCGGGGGGGGGGGGGTTGCATACTTTTTTGTGTGTGTGTGTGTGTGTGTGTGTAGGAATAATTTCTAATGATTATCCCACTATCATCCTGTTGATCCCACATTTGAATTTCTGGTAGCATCAGTATGTTTGTAGACTAGTGTACTGTAGTTACCTTTTTAAGGGTTAATCTGCTACTGAAAACTAATGATATATGATGCATTGGTTTAGAATGGCTTAATCAGTTTATATTGATACTGATTGAAATTGGGATTTTACCTTTTTTGAGTGGTTAATAAGGAGGTAATATTTGTTGTTTTTATTTTTAACAGTGATTGATTAACTATCTCTTGCAAGCTGTGTCTGCACATTTAAGATTTGAGGTATATGAATATGAATCTATCCAAAATAACGTCTTTCACTGCAGTGTGGCCAAATGTCGCCTTTAAGTTGTGAATATAAGTGTGTGTGTTAGTATATAGGTATTTAAATACCAGTACATGGTTTATATACAGTGTAACACTGATATTGATGCTGATGTTGTCATTTTAACCCACAGGTTTGCTGATTTCATTGAAGGGTCTCCTCACTTGATGTCAAATGAGGTGTCTGTCCATGCACAGGAATACGGCTTTGGGGGATCTTTTTTTGAGGATGATTTTTTTGACACAGACGACGACGAAGAAGACGACATTAAGCCTATGATGAAACCCGAGTGAGACACCACTGATGTTAAAAGACGTATGAAAATAGAGACAATTATATTATTGCCTTTCAGAAAGGTGGCCGGAGAACGACTCTCCGTGGCTTCTGTGCGAACATCCCGACTGACTTCTGAGTGATTACTGGATTGGGATTTCAGTCACAAAATCACTGACGGTCAACAGGCAGAACAATGCGGCAAAGTAATGTAGTTTCCATGAATTTGCACTAAAGCCAGAACTCTTGTTTTTTTTGTTTTGTTTTTTAACGGAACGAAGGCTTCTGTTAAAATTGAGGTTACAAATACGGTGATACTCTGTGAACGGGACCTCTTTTTTTTGGAGGTCAAAGCAATTGAACTTTTTACTGTGTGATGGTAGTTTTGTTGTCTTAAGCTTAGAAAAAGGTTTTTACAATTTTAGTTTTCAAAACCTAGTGTTCACGCCCTCTAAATGGGCTCACTCCAGCAAACTGTAATGAGGCCATCCAGATTGCATGTATCCTACACCATGTGTTAAACGTTCTCACCTCTCTGAACAGCAGCATGATGAGGCGGTCATTATTATTCTAGCTTTCTGCTGACGGAGGAAAAGTTTGGTCAAGTTTGTATGTCACTGTTTTCATTTTAATGGACATGCATCAGAGGAAGTGTCCCCAAAGTATTTTGAATAAAAAAACATATTTGAGATCTGATGTTTATGCATTAGCATCATTGTAAAATATTATTAGGACTAAAAGGTGGCAAGATGTTATGGCTTTGGTTAATGATGTAATGCATTTGAAGCCAAAAAGCTGAGGTTATATTTTTCATAGTGGGTGCAAATACAATTTCTTCAGTGGTGGAAAGTAATTTTACTTGAGTTCTTTACTTGAGTATTTCCATTGTATGCTTCATTTTCTACTTTATTTTAGAGGGAAATATTGCACTTTTTACTCCATTACATTTATCTGACAGCTGCAGTTACTTTGCAGATTAGGTTTTAGATACAAAAGATATGATCAATTTATAAAATATGATGCATTTTTTTAAAACTACCCAACAGTGCTTAAAGTAGCTTTTCTTCAATCAGCTACAATATAAAATGCTACACAGTGATATATCTGCTTTATATTAATAAAAAAAAAACACACACTGACAAAGACCATTCTGCTACATAATGACTACTTTTACTTTTGATACTTTAAGTACATTTCCTGCTAGTACATTTTACCTTGAGGTTCTCTATTTTTACTGAATATTTTTTTTAATGGATTTTCCATAGGGATCTTGGAGTTTTACTGTTCCTCTTTGCATCTATGGCTGCAATTAATTAACAGAATTTTCTATTAATCATTTAGTCTATAAAATGTAAAAAACAAAAAAAAGTGTTAAAAAATGCCCACCAGAAGCTGTCTTCAAATAGTTTTTGTCCAAACAATGTCAAAAAACGGGACATTGGACCATCCATGTACAAAAACAGCTCAACGCCCTCAACTATTTAATGTACAATGGTACAAAACCGATCATCCCTGCATTTTAGAAGCTGGGGCTCATTTGTTAATTGACTTAATCAATGGTCAATATTGTTTTGGATCAATGTCTTATCTGATCAACTAGTCTAGATAGTAGATACCCTTACAGAGAGCTTATTAATTTAATGACCAGTGGGAGGAAGATAGACATGCATCTTTGGAATTTCCATTTTACAGGGGGCTGACCTGTATTAAACCCTGCACTTGCAGATGCTGCAATTGATTAGAAGTGACACACCAAACAGTTTGAATCTGTGGGTTTGAAAAATGAATCATTCAAATCCATCCATATGAATGACATCTGTTGTTTGCCTTTCAGTTATCTAGAGTCCAAAATGAAACAGCATTTAACTTTAAACCCTATTTTCTAAGAAGTTCACCATCTGCATCCAAGTAGAAATTTCTGACCTTTCTTATATCTGCACTTTACCTCTGACATCTCCTTTGGTATATCTTTCCATGTAACAGTTTCATAATGTTAAAATCAAAGCAAAGTGATGACTGGCATACACTGCATATACAATAAACAGCATATCTGCAGTAGATAACCAAAATTAGCCGTTTAACCGAGACAGCGTTATCCTACATCAGGTAGTTTTTTGTATATGTTGCAGGAAAAAAACATTGTATTTATCCTCTCTCTCTCTCTCTCTCTCTCTAATTTTAGTGAGCCCAACTGCCCTCTGCATGCCACTACTGGCTTCTCTGAATGTCCTCACAGCATTTGAAGGCAGGAAACACCCCATCTACTGTTGCAAATTATTACATGTATATTACAGCTGATACAGCGGGCATTATTTGCATGTGTTTCCCAGGATCAGGTAGGCATACACAACAGTAATCAAATTCACATGGCGTTGCATTTCCTATGACTTACTTCCCCAAAACAACGTATCACCAACAGAGAAACATCAGTGCAATACAAACATGACCACATTGGGGGAAGGGGGGGGGGGGATCCCTTTGATATATGAGCATATTGCACACACTGTGACAGCCCCCTCATGGTGGCTTCATGTAAAGTGTCTGTACTTCCCCACAGCTTACAAACTGGCCCACAGTCGATCAATTGATACTTACAAACCTACACACAAAAGGAATTTGCAGTTTTTCTACTCGACCATGTGGAATAGAGATAAGACGACCACGCGTGCACACCGTGTAGCTCTTACTGCTCATTTTATAAGTGGGAAAAGACATACAGATTTTTAAGAAAACAGGAAATGATGTGTCCTACAGCAAGACTGCAGTGTTTATTGTAGGCGTGTAAATGCATGCTGCAGGTAAATCCTTCATAGTAAATCAAGAAAAAAAGCATGAAGGAAAACGGAAACTTGCAAGCTTCATTCGGAACAGGAACCACACTGTTGCAATGAATTCATTCACATTTATGGCAACAGCCAGACAGTTTTACAGACGTGCAGCCAGTGCAGTTTGCGACAGAAATCATCTGAGACAGACAAGAAATGAATAAACGTCACATTCGAAAGCAGTGCACTTCAAAAGTTGCTCTTTCTTGAAGCCTAAGTGTCTGGCCTTTTGACAAACTTACCAAAGGAATGTCAGTAAAGAAAAAAATAAAGACTTTCATAAAACAGCAGCAGTGCATTTACTATTTTTTCATGCATGCTGCAAGAGGCAGCACAAACTGCAACTTTCATATATTACTCCACACAGTCTGTACAGTTAAGACAAATCCAAGTGGTTCTCTTCTCCTCAACCTCTAGACATAAAATAATTCAGCAGAAACAGAAAACTAGAAGTCCAGTGTTTGGTGGTTAAAATCCAAAGTTCAGTCAGATCTGTCAGTATTTGTTGATTCCAAATATCCGTACTCCGTGAAATTGAGGCAACTTTGGGAGGAGGACACTAAGGAGGGAGCTCGTGTTGATTAGGAAATGCGTGGGATCATATTTTGTGTAGAAACTGGCAAGAATATACCTGCAGAGAGAGAAGAATAGTGTCAATGTCCATGACAAACGATGAGTTTCATAATCCGTAATCAAAAAGTAAAAAAATACGCTCCACGACACCTCACAGGTTGATATTTTATTCTGCAGTGCTTTTGGTCTGCATGATGAAGGAAGCCCAGGGCTATACGATTCACACTGCACCTCCACTAGCCGTGGGTTAAATGTCTGATAGACCACTTGTGGGATAGAACATTTAGACTGTAGATTTTGTCACTATGGGATAACCCCGCCTGGGGATAAGTGCAGTGTGAAAAGCACTCTTGAGGTTTAAAGGTCTAAATACTGAAGGAATCAAAAATTTGACCTGATGCTGGTGATAGAAAAAAAAGTTACAGGATCACCAAAACTAATACCGTTCATCCCGTAGGGGAACATGAATGTCTGTACCAAGTTTAATGGCAAAACAATAGTTGTTAAAGGCAAAATATGTGTCAAACCATTCTGAATTAAGTATTGTGGCGCTGCAGAGACGTCCCGGCCTACAAATCCTATCCTACAGACTAGAGAAAAAAAAGTCTTTGTTTGGTACATATCCTCGCAAAAATCACACTATATATTCATTTTAATTTGAATACTTTTCAGTGAAAATGAGAATAATGATACAAAAATTACCATTCCCTCCAGTATCGTGAATCATATCGCAGTATCAGTCAAAAATAATCGCAATTAGATATTTTCCTATCATGCAGCCCTACCATCAAGTGCATGTTTAAGACCCCTTTGATTCTTGTTTTAAAATGAGTCATCTGGAAGCATTAAATAGTCAGCCAGAGACAACATTTTCAACCAAGTCGTGACGCTAACATTAGCTTAATTAATCGTTATCATAATAAATGAGTCGCGTGAGAATGGAAAGCCCAGCAGCCTGAAGAACTTGGTCAAAAACATATTTAAAGGCATGCTGATTTAGCCATCATATTGAAAGAGAAACTGCAAACCAAATGTCCAGCTCTGCAATAGACTTTTCAAAACATACTTACAGAACAATTGGTGAGATAGTGAGGAATTTGCGTGAAGATGTGAACTGGACGCCGTAGTCCATCTGTTCCCAGTGTGTGAGCAGACGAGCTTTGCCTTGGTCTGGTGTCTCAAAGGGAGTGCCCTTCACTGTGTGTAGAAACAGGTACATCACCTGCAGAGACAAGACGCAAAACTACTATCAGCCACAAAGAAAGATGGCTTTCCCTCCAAGTACTGTAATGCTCAAAAGTTCAGGAGTACAATTAAATAATTAGCTGTCTCGAGGAGATTTACCCAAACTCTCATTTTCAACAACTGAAAAGATGCCTTATATACGTGCAGGCTTGCCACATATTTAATAATTTATAGATGCAGCTGTTGCAATTCCAATTATTTTAAACTGTTGATGATTAAGTGGTTTCATAGTGAAGTAAGTGTAACAAAGTGAAAAGGTACTTAGCCACTTCTTTAGGTTAAACAGGATTGGCATACTGATGGAGATTTTAGACATTTTGGGTAAAAATAAATGGTGGGAGAGCGATACAATTATCTTCTACAGTATATGTAATCTTTATATCAAGATATAAATAATGATATATCATGTCATAGTAGATTTTCTGGAGAATCAAACAAGACATCAATGTATGTTTGTTTTTTGGCAAATCCAAAATTACATTAATGCATAAATCACGTAAAAATCTAACATTTAAGAAATAGTTTGACATTTTGGGAACTATGCTTTCTTGCTGAGAACATCGATTGAGAAGTTGAGAGGGTCAATATCCACTCTCATAACTGTTCATTAAAAATGAAGCTGGGTTTGGTTTGCCTCGCCCACAGCGGCAATTCTAGGTTTTAAACTTTACATTTCAACGGAGCCAACTTTACCTTCCTGTGTTGTCGTAGCTCACCAGGAAATTCCTTTTTTTTTTATTTTTTATTTTTTTATTTTTTTTATTTAACCCCGCCTTCGTTAGTTTTGGGCTGGTTTCTCTACAGCAGCGGACATCTGTCAAAACTCCAGCCGGTGTCCTCCTGTCCTCAGCATCGGCAGGTGAGGGGGGAAGGGCGGGAGGACTGCACACGTTTTAGCAAAGAATAATTGACCTCCAAGAAATTCCCTGGATCTCCCAGAAAATGTGAGCAATAGTTGTATAGCGCTGTTACTTCCCCATGTAACTATTTATTATCAGCAAAACAGCAGCATACATATAGGGATGAGTTATTTTTCAGATTATCAATTTTAAAACTTTCCCTGTCTAGTGAAAACCACGTATCTCCAAATTTGCTGATTTTGTATTTTTCTGATAAACTGAAGAATGAAGTGTTCCTTGATGGGATGAGAGATTTGGTTTGGTTAGCTTAGCATCACTCTGTCCAAAATCTGTGTACCAGCACCTCTTATATTATTATTAGTTTGTTGTGCAGATTAAACAAATGAGATATCACATGTTAATTAACTTGCCTTAGAAGTGCTGGAAAGCGGTTCTTTTTTTTTACTCTTTGGACACATCCAGGCTAGCTGTTTCCCCTTTGTTTTCCTGTCTTTGTGCTAAGCTAAGCACATCCTGGTTAAAGCTTCATATTGCAATGTCCTACTCTGAGAACACACAGATAGTAAAGTGCTGATCAGTGTGAACTTCAATGCAAGTCCATCAAATTAAAAACTATAGCTTCATATTTAACAGACAGATTTGAAAATGTATCCCAAAAATGTTGAACTATTCCTTTAACATATGGTGGTCCTAATCACTGATTTTTAACATTGCCCATGATGGTCTAACACACCCAGAGATACTATATAGCAGAGGTATTCAACAGGGGGTCTGTGACCCCTAGGGGGTCCTCAGAGTTAATGTTCAAATTATGTTTAAAAAATATTTTTTTTAAAGTTTCATTTTTCAAAATATACATCAATATGAATCCAACATATTTATAGCAAAGTTAAATGAAAACAAAACATTTAATTTACACATTGAAAATAAGCTTACAAAGGTAGCCACTATGGTAGCCGTACAGCTCAGCTTAGGGATTCACTTCCACTTCCACATGTATATTTAACAATAAAACATAATGTTTACATAATCCATATATATTCATTTACATCCATCCGGCCCAGTTTAATATGCAACTCAATTGTATACAATATATGTACAAAGTAGGGGGGGGTCCCTAGTCGGTCTCTTTTAGCTTAGGGGTCCTTGGCCTAAAAAAACGTTGAAGACCCCTGCTATATAGGATAAATAACATACTGTATGGCAAAATGTATGGCATGGTAAATATCGTATTGCCCATCCCTAAAAATAAATATATTTTTGGATATGTAATGAATGCTGTATCGTTGCTATATATCTCGATCTTTAACTGACCAGGTTGTGGAGGACGTTTGTAAGAGTCCAGACGAGCGGCACAGTGAAGAAAGGAATGCTGAGCAGGACGATGTGCAACACGACGGTCAGCAGCAGGTAGGTGAGCCATATTCCTCTGCTGTTCATCACCCTAGTGTTGGGGTTCACCTCACTGTGAGCTACGCCCACATTCATCTTCAATACAGAGAGAGACAAAATGCAAGGGTTCAAGGAGGCTGAAAACAAGAGTCTGTTGTTTCAAGAGGCACCCACAGATAGGGCTGGGTATCGTTAATGTGAGAAGGGCACACAAAGATACTAGAATAAAGAGCCATGTAGCCATGGATGTGGGGAGAGGCCCATTCAGAATGCTAATGTTAAGGGTCCACAATTTTGTGCTATGCCCCTGCTCCTAATATCCAGCTTCTCAAACTCGATTAGCAAGCACACAATCATCACACTGCAACTTCATTTCATGTTTGTACTTTTCAGTGTTTAGAAGTAAAGTCTACGCACTAACTCCTTAAAAGCTAACTGTCACATTCATCAAAAGGCACCAACAAGAGCTGCAACTTACACTTATTTTGATTTGATTGATGTGATGATTGTTCTTCTTTAAAGTTCTTGCTTTGTTCAAGCAGTAATCAATCAAAGATATTCAATGTTTACAATAACATAAAACAAGGAAAAGCAGCAACTTATCACGTTGGAGAAGGGCAAACCAGACAATGCTGCAACTAATTATTATCGAATTATCCACCGATTATCTCAAATAGATTCATTGCTTGGGCTGTCAGGAAAGAGTCAGAAACGCCCATCACAATTTGACACTTAAACGTTTGTACATTTGATTGAGTTTATGTTTATTGAACTAGTTTTCACAGAATTTCAGTCGATCCATAAGTCGATCAACAGAATACTGAACAATTTCTAAATTCATTAAATTGGTCAAACATTTACTTTTTCAGCTTTTCAAATGTGAAAATGTGCTTACTTTATATTACTGTACATTTAATATTATGGTGTTTGTATGATACATGTTTCACTGTTTAATGGTGTAACGTTAGACGATTAATCGGAAGAAAAAAAATATTGCATCTCTGGCGTTATATTAACTCTGGGAAAAGACTCCGCCCGACTGAATTGTTCTGAGTGTCTAAACATCCCCCCCCCCCCCCCCCCCCACCACGTCTACATCACTCAGCTACATCTAGCCACAACATCCAGACACTAACGTTAACCAGCGCTGAAAAAGACAATGAAGCAGCAATAACGTTTAAATCTTGAATATGACACGAGAACATAACCAGTTCACCCAAAGCCCAGATTGTTTAACTTTCAGCTTAACAGTTGACGTAAGATGACATAACGTTCGCATGCTAGCTAACGTTACCAGTTGAGCTGCTATCTAGCTACAGGTCGACATGCTAACGTCAGTTCAAAAGTTAGGTTATTCAGGATGTAACGGCTGCGGACTGCAAGTCAATACTGAAAGGGTAAAGGGTCATGTTAAATAGTGATACATTAGCCTCGCCCACAGCGGCAATTCTAGGTTTTAAACTTTACATTTCAACGGAGCCAACTTTACCTTCCTGTGTTGTCGTAGCTCACCAGGAAATTCCTTTTTTTTTTTTTTTTTTTTAACCCCGCCTTCGTTAGTTTTGGGCTGGTTTCTCTACAGCAGCGGACATCTGTCAAAACTCCAGCCGGTGTCCTCCTGTCCTCAGCATCGGCAGGTGAGGGGGGAAGGGCGGGAGGACTGCACACGTTTTAGCAAAGAATAATTGACCTCCAAGAAATTCCCTGGATCTCCCAGAAAATGTGAGCAATAGTTGTATAGCGCTGTTACTTCCCCATGTAACTATTTATTATCAGCAAAACAGCAGGATACATATAGGGATGAGTTATTTTTCAGATTATCAATTTTAAAACTTTCCCTGTCTAGTGAAAACCACGTATCTCCAAATTTGCTGATTTTGTATTTTTCTGATAAACTGACGGATGAAGTGTTCCTTGATGGTATGAGAGATTTCTCCTATACTTCTCAAGCTAAATACGTTTTTAAAGATATGTGGTTCTCACAGGACAGCAAAAGCTACAAACATATGATGAGTTTATAGAATATGATGCATTTCTATAGATTAAACTACCCACTGCAGTCTATAAAGGAGTTAAAATTAGCACTTAAACATGGACAGAATGAATGCAACATACACATGAATGCAGCAGTAATCAAAACAAATCATAATAGCAAAACACTGACAGAGACCAATCTTCTGCACAATTTTGATACTTCAGGTGCATTTTACTTAGGCGACATACTTTTACTTAAGTAAGGTTTTGAATGCACGACTTGTACTTGTAGATGATTATTTTTACAGTGTGGTATTATTACTTTTACTTAAGTAAATGGTGTGAATACTTCTTCCTCCACTGGTTTTAGTTGCTTCTCATGTACAGTTTAAATAAACAACACCTAAAAAGACAAATAACAACAAAATTATGTTTTACAAATTTGCTGAAATAGAACTTTAAACCTTTATAAATGACACCATTTAATATATTTTTTAAAAGTACCACAAAAAAAACATCCCAGAGGTTAGCAAACTGAACTGCATATAGTAGTTGGTACAAAAGTGGTTTAACACCAGTGGTGGAAAGTACTTAATGGACACGTCTGGTGACATTCTGTAGTTTTTGTTTTCATATATCCTAATTTGTTATTAGGATTGTCAAAGCCTGATATAGCTTCCCACTGTGCCACAGAGCTCCATTGTTGTCATGTTGCACTGGGTTTAATCTACATCGACAACGTTTCATTTCCAGGATTGTTCAGATGCCGCCGGAAATTCTGCCGAATGTCCCTCTTTTTAGGCGGGATGTCCATTAACTTCCGCTTTCTTTGTGCTGTAATTTTAATCTCTGGTGGATTTATGAGGACTATGGTTAACTGCTCCTTAGATCTCTGCAGGGTAAATCCAGACAGCTAGCTAGACTATCTGTCCAATCTGAGTTTTCTGTTGCACGACTAAAACAACTTTTGAACGTACACATGTTCCACCAAAACCAGTTCCTTCCCGAGGCTATTTTGCAGAGCACCGTTGCTCCGTGCGGCGTTAGCATCGCCCAAGATGATTGTGATTGGTTTAAAGAAATGCCAATAAACCAGAGCACGTTTTTCTCCTATCCAGGAATGCTGGGTGGACTAGCCAGACCCTCCTCCGCAGCGTTGTGGGCAGAAAAAAAGCACAAAATCCACATGTGAAAATAGTCTTGGTCGTTTTACTCCAGCTTTAGAGCATTTGCTAAACAGTGCCCAAGTGTTTTAGGAAATAACTGAGCACTTTTCTTAAAAATTAAACTATATATAATATTAGAGATGGTCCGATACCATTTTTTGCTTCCCGATACCGATTCTGATACCTGAACTTGCGTATCAGCCAATACCGAGTACCAATCCGATACCAGTGTGTCATATATTTTATTATGTTTTAACAGCTGTATACTACTATCCCTGTATGGATGATATGATGTATAACAGCTGTATACTACTATCCCTGTATGGATGTGATATGATATATAACAGCTGTATACTACTATCCCTGTATGGATGTGATATGATGTATAACAGCTGTATACTACTATCCCTGTATGGATGTGATATGATGTATAACAGCTGTATACTACTATCCCTGTATGGATGATATGATATATAACAGCTGTATACTACTATCCCTGTATGGATGTGATATGATGTATAACAGCTGTATACTACTATCCCTGTATGGATGTGATATGATTTCTATCTTTGTTGTCGGTCTGGCTCAGGTTAAACTCTTTGTGAAACATGAATGCCCCAGAACTTTCTGTTATTCTGCAGTTTGACAGTCAGTTACAACGGAAAAAGAACATAAATAAACTACTTTAACGTAGATTATCTTCAGGGCTTTATTACGTGGTATCGGATCGCTGCTTTAACTCCAGTACTTCCCGATACCGATACCAGCGTTTTAGGCAATACCAGTATCGGTATCGGCTCCGATACTGCCTCTCTATATAATATACGTGATCCCTTTTTAAAGACTTATGTCGTCAGTAGGAATCATTTGCAACAGAATGACTGGGAACTCATGTTTTACTTGAGCATTTCCATTTTATGCCACTTAATACATTATTTTTGCACCACTAAAATATGATATAAATTAAGGCGAATCTTGCACCATTGGCTCACTTTGCTAGCTTTGTTACCTGTGTCAAAATCTAGTTTTGTCCAATGAAACTACCGCAAACTAACCCAAATTAAGAATCTTTCCATAGGAGGACTGGTTGCACTGGACTTAGTCTCGCTTGCCAGACCTCTCTCCACAGCACTGCGGTGTAAGGTCTGGCCCTTCCACACATACACTCCTGGACAGGAGAAAAAAAACGGCCTGGGTTGTTTGCATTTCTTTAACCAATCACAATCGTCTTGGGCGACGCTAAGCTCCGGATGCAGCGGTGATGTATCTACAAATTGGTTTTTGGAAGGAACTTGTTTTGGTGGAACATTTGCACCCCACGAAAGAAAATGCCACATACAATATTAAATGAATTTAACTGTTCACACAATACAGTAACGTGAGCTGTTTAAATTAGGTGATACATGGTTAAACCTCATTTGTTCTTACTAGTGTATCGCCGTGTGTACTTTGTCCACAGAAATCCCACCAATCAGTCCCAGAAAAGTCCCAGTTAGAGAGTAAATGCCATGAACATATTTGTAACTCTTTACAATCATTCCCTGAAAGAACCAAGCAGGCCTGCCTTGTTGCACGATCCAACTTGCCATTTTCAGCGAATCGCTTGCTATTTGAAGTCTGTTGATGTTTCCCAAACCAACAGAGTTTTGTAAGGTGAGGGACATCCGGCGAAAGATCTGGTGGTAACGGATGTTCCGTGATTATCTGGTAAATGAGCTTTCGTCGATCCAGACTACACTGGACCTAATGGGACCTCAGAGGTAACAACATACACATTGCACTTAGGGACAGTGAGCAGTGGGTTAAGAGCATGTTTTTCCCTTAGGGCCCCTAATAGCTTATACTGGCCATGCCTCTCCTCTACTGCATACATACTCCTTTGCAGATTCAGATTTTATATGCAAAACAGTAGTAGTTAAAATGAGCCTCCCATCGGCCGCCTACAATATGTAAAGGTTGCGCTTACACATTAATACGGTAATAATCAGTAAAAAATAATATAACATACAGTGTATAATTATATACAATTAGGAGCATTCTGCACAATGAGTACTTTTACTTTTGATACTTTGAATACATTTAGCTGATATTACTTCTGCACATTTACATAAGTGCAATTTTAAATGCAAGACTTGGCATTTTTTTGTTTACTTAACTCTATTTGAATACTTCCATTACTGCTTGTGACCTCACGGCCTATAATGATTGATACCATGTTTTTTTTTACACATAGATAAATATCATCAGGATAACTGTACATTCAAAAGGACTAGTAAGGGAATGTGACATTAATTTGTCCAGTGATGCTCAAATTTCACTTTTATTTTAATATATTAAATTACTTGACTGAGGGGCGGCCTCTAGCTCACCCAGTAAGCGCGTGCGCCCCATGTAGGCTGAGTCCTTTGCAGCGGTGCGGGTCGAATCTGACCATCTGCCCTTTGCTGCATGTCATCCCCCATCTCTCTTTTTCTTGAGAACTTAATTGAGGAAGTAACCAGATGGGAATGTTTGTTGTTGTTGGCTTATTGAGCGAAATAAGTACCTGACAAATCAAGATCAAATTGATAATCCAAGCCTGTTAAACCCGTAACCCAACTTTTACTGTATACTAAAATGTATTAACACCCTACCCCTTAGATTAAATGCCATGTTTGTGCACCAGTGAAAATCCTAGTTCGTAGTCAATATAGAGAAAGAGCCTGGTGCAAAATCTTGCTCAAGTACGTCATCGTTGTGGAGCTCACAACAAAAACACACACACAGTCCATTACCAGCTGTTACTCAGCGGATTGCTTCCCAGTAGCATAAGCGGATTGTGTAGAGAAATTAAATAAGGAAGTGACATCACAAATGACACATACATGTGCGGGACGTCCTGAGGAACTTACGGTTGCTGAGTCAAGTAAAAAAACACTGACGATGTCTAAACTGTACACAACTTACAACCAGTATCTTTTCATATTGTAATACATTCAAGTTGAAGTGATTATGAGACATAAAGTGTCAAGTAATAGCGGATAAGTGGATTTCCTTGCATTTTTGCATAATTTAGTCATAAAATGTGGTCTGATATTCCTCAAAGTCACAATAATGGATATGTATCTTCTTAAAATAGTAACATAGCAATTGCATTTTTTGGAACTGCTACAAGTCAGGTTATTCCCTTCAATGAACAGTTCATTGAAGGGAATAACCTGACTTGTAGCTTTTACAGAGGCCATTTGTGAAGGGGTTCACATGCTATTTCCAAATTCCAAAGTGTTAACGTGTTTTTTTCTTTACACTGTATGACATAATATCTCACGTGACTTACTGTAACACTTGACCTTCCTGCATGCATCATCCTCACACAAACAAAAGCACAGTGCATAGTACTTTTCATGCTCACAGCATAATAAACCTTTTTCACATAGGTTACCTAAAGATCTTAATTCTGACAATACCCTCTGGTCCATTACTACGCTAAATTTACTTTATCAAAAACAAATGGAGAACCGCTAGTGCATCTTGTTATATGCTTACTTTATTATTGTTGTTGTGTTATTTTATGCATGCATTTATTTCCTTTTGTTTGCGCACCTTATTTGACCATATCATGATGATCTCACCTTTCTCGGGAAGCACTTTGGAAAGTCTCTTTTTAGACAGGTGCTAAATAAATAATTTGGGCCATGGCAGATATGCAGACACTCCACCATGTAAACAGAAAAGTTGGGAGTTTCTACCCTCAAAGACAGGATGAGAGGTTGAATAAATTATGGATATTAAGTCACTTGGAGAACAAACTTCCGTGTTGAGCAATCCAGTACCTTTAGCTCACTGCTACTTCCTCTTCCCTGACGTCACACCTTCCTTTTTTGTACTGAAATGTACTACCAACACACTAACATTGCATCATCAGAGTGTGTGAGTGAAAAGAAGTGAGCATTATAATAGAGACACTGACTGGGAGGAAGTATGCAGGAAGTTGTCGATCTCAAAAGAGCTGCAGGAGTGTTTAAGGAAAGCACAGCTTCCTCCTTGTCTCAGCATGTTGTTTTGTAAATTCATTCACAGAAAAGTGCCGGTAACTTCCTAACTCACCTGAGTGAGGAATTGCTTATCACGATGCTTTAAATGCAAGGAATAATCAGCATAATGACATCATTTATGAACCATAACACACACGATAAAGAAAGTAATATTGTTGGTTATGAATATTGTCTTTATTCTGCATAAAAAGGACATAACTGGTTTCAACAAATATCAATAAATAAATGCAATAAATATGATTACAATAAATATGTTAGATAATAAATCCATTGGAAATACATGCCATGTATACATGGCAGAAACAAGAGTGGAAACACACTATTATCAGCGACTGAAGGCTGTACTGGAAACTTTGATCAATGTGATCACAGAAGGGGTTGCTTGTACAATTCACAGCTGCATGTCAGCGAACATTTAATGCTCTACATGCACTTATGAGCGGAGCCTGTGTGATGAGCCGGATCACCAACAGCAAAGACTCGAGCGGTGAGGATGGAGAAGGAGAAGAGCCTGTCCATGGTGTAGTGGCACAGCAGAGCCTCCTGCCACTGAGCAATGGGCTGAGTATCTTCTTTACTGATGTGGGACTCCTATATAACCAGAAAAAAACAACTGTATTACCAATTTTGATCAGATAAATGACGCACAGACTTCTGATAAACCTGTCTTTTTTTTTTCTTTTTTTTTTACATTTAATTTCAGGAGACCGAGCTTACCTTCTGGTCATCCATCCCTGCCTTTGACATCACACACTTTCTCATGTCTTTGTGCAGTTTGTGCATCGCCGGTTTCATTTTGCTGACAAACTCTGAGCAGCTTTGAAATCCAGCAACCCTCTCCACTGCAGAGTTGTATCTCATCAGGACATCGAGTATCTTCCCAAGACATGTCTGAGGAAGAAGAGAAAGACGTCACATCACAATCAGTAATTCATTGTTTTTTTTGTTGCTTGCTGTCACTGATATGATTGCATATACTGACATTCATGTGATATTTGTTTCATGTATTGTTGGTTTTGTTGCTTACCGTAGACTTCTGTTTGAGGCTCTCTGGGTCACACATGTCTTCGGCCTCCATCCAAACAAGAGCAGTGTCGAAATTTGTCTCATGCTTGGATCCATTTCTTGCCTTTACAGATAGATTTGAGACATACATGCTCAGTAACAATGTTGCATTATATAAAAAAAAAAAACAATAAAGATATCAAGCAATGAATGCTGGTATATTCTGCTAATTTAAAGTCAATATACCTAAATAAGTGGAGCCAATATAACACTAATGATAGTTTCAAGTGAGAAAAATCTGCCCAGTCAGCACACACAAAAATTGACAATAAAATAGCTAATTGCTAATCGCTAATATTGCTGATAACATACTCTTAGTTAGATAAAAGACATGCTTCAACATGAAAATATATTTGTTAAAAAAAAAAAAAGAAGCATATATAACATAATTTGAGTGAACAAAACATATTCCGGAGGCTGTATGGAAATGTTATTTCCAATATGTGTGAGTGTATTTTGCAATAATAATAAAATAAAAGCACTTACCTCTATTGATACAGTTTGGGCAATGTGATTGAGTTCCAGAGAGCTGCTCCGCACATCCGCACATGCATCTTGCAGAGAGTGCACGGCTGGAGCGCAGGACGCAGCCGCGAGAAGCGAGATGAAAGCAGCAAGAGTCGCGAAACAAGAATCCATTGTGTGTGTGTTTTTTCTTCTCCTCTCTCTTTTTTCTTAGTGAGCTGTGTCCGGTCGGTGTCTCCTGCTGTGAGTGATGTGAGTGTTGTGTTGAGCCTCCGCTACTTTTAAGAGGCACACTATGACTTCACAGGGCTTTCCCCCATCCCTCAGGTGAGTTGATGTTGAGTGCAAATCAATCATGACGTAACGCACAATCAGGAAAACTGAGCAATATGAGGTCAGAATAATTACATAATATTATGTAATTGTCATTGACACAAAAAGGGAAGAAAAAAAACCAGTGGCGGAAGAAGTAGACAAAGATTTACTTAGTAAAATAAATAAGAAATAAGAGATGGGAATACTGCAAAAAATACTTTATTACACGTGAACGTCCTGTATTATCAAAAAGATGCGTAGTAACAGTTACTCAGTAGCCTATGCACCATTGCTTCACATCCATCCATCCATCTTCGTCCGCTTATCCGGTATCGGGTCGCGGGGGGAGCAGCTCCAGCAGCGGACCCCAAACTTCCCTTTCCCGAGCCACATTAACCAGCTCCAACTGGGGGATCCTGAGGCGTTCCCAGGCCAGGTTGGAGATATAATCCCTCCACCTAGTCCTGGGTCTTCCCCGAGCCCTCCTCCCAGCTGGACGTGCCTGGAACACGTGTTATAGAATATTATTCAGTTTTCATCCCTAACGAATAAGAGCATTTTAATAATTTGAGATACTTCGTATACAACTGGGTAGATTAGTACTACTGCATGTAAGTGTATCATGTTTTTATATGTAAAAAGTAACTATAGGCCTAAGTGTTGTAGTAGTAGTAGAGTAGAAGTAGCCTATAAAGTAGCATAAGATGGATATACTCAAGACAAGTACAGGTTTGCCAAAACTGTACTTAAGTACAGTACTTGAGTAGATGTACTTAGTTACTTTCCACCACTGAAAAAGGCAAGGTAAACTTACCCTGGGCAAGTATGAACAAGGTTTTTTTTTCTAATCTAAAAAATGTTCTAATATTAAATTAAATATCCCTCTGTTTTTCATATTTAATGTATTTTCAAATCTCCAGTCATCAATATGGGGTTACTTTAATGTAAAATACTCAATATTATTATCTGAAATGATTTACACTTATAATATAATACAACTTTGTGTGTGTGATAGACAATACTGGTAAGTGTGACACACCAATTAACCTATATGTGTCCTAATCAAGTTTCACATCTATGGCTATGTCGAGGAAGTGAGATTAACCTTTACATTACAGTGTGAGAATGAATGAATTCTCACTGATTGGACAAACTTTCCATCAGTGTCTGCCCCTCTGCTCTACCAGAGAAAAACCTTTGCCTTTCAACCGAATTTTTTTTTTTTAAGGAAAGGAAATGATAAGGGAAGGCATGCAATATTTTTGTGCTTCCCTAATCTTTCCCATTTATGGTTTTACTAGTAATATCATTCTCTTAATACATCCATGGGTGATATAGATATAATGCAACTGACTCACTTAGCGCACCAAACAATGATCAAACAAAGCAGACTTTTTTTGTCATTGATTTATTTATTCATTCATTTCAAACATTGGTAAATGTGGAAAGAGAACTGATAGCCTACTACCAATTTAAATGTACAGAAAACAATACATTTGCTGCTCAATTTGTTGACTTTTAGTACATGGACGATGTTTATACTAAAGGTAATATTTTGTACTGTTTAGACCAGGGCTGGGATCATTCAGTAGGGGGTCCTAGGGCAAACTTATGCCGTGGGCCCATTTTAACCACCCTTTCATCCCAGTCCCACTCTTTTAAAACAATAATTTGACAATAATTTGACACAGGGACCTACGTAAAGCCTTCATCATTTCAGTTTATTTAGTGCTTCTATGGTGCAAACTCTCAAAACAAATGCGTAGGTTTGCAACTAATGGTAGTTAAACGTATCGATTATTCTGCCAGTTATTTTTTAATAAATCAATCAATTTCAAATGTCTTGTTTTGTCCGATCAACAGTCCAAACCCCAAAAGATATCTAGTATAATATGATATAAAACAGAAAAAACAAACAAATCCTCTCATTTTTAGAAAGTTGAAACAAGAGAGTGTTTGGCATTTTTGTATGAAAAATTACTTCAATGATTGAATCAATTATTAAAGTAGTTACCGGTTAATTTTCTGTTGATCGACTCGTCGATTCTATGGATTCATAGCTCTGCAAATTTGCAATTCATAAAATTATCTCAAACTAATAGCCAGCGGTGTAAGAAGTACTCAGATATTTTACCTGAGTGAAAGTAGCAATACCACAGTATCAAAGTACTCCATTAAAAGTAAAAATACTCCGTTCAAAATCTTACGTATGCCTACAGAAGTAGTGACAGCAAAATGTAGGCTACTTAGAATCTCAAAAGTACTCATGTAAAATGTCCCCGTTCAGAGTTCTAGTCATCATACACAGATATTGGAATATTACTGATATATTTCTGTAGAGTTGAGTTGATTTTAACAACCTGATATAGCCTGCTATTGGGTAGTAAATCTATCACAATTTATATTTTATAAACTGATCATATGTTTTATGTATAAATCTTGAACTAAAAAGTAACCATTTACTAATAGCTGTCAGATAAATGCTGAGGAGTAATATTATTGCGGGGACACTGAGGGTCTTGAACGCACCCCTGTTTGCTCCGGAAGTATTTCATTTTTAATTTTTTGTGTGTGCATGTTATTGTTGTGACGGCAGTGAGCATGGATTCCTCTACGGTAAATCGTATCACAATAGGAGGTTGGTGTAAACTTTATATTGATATTTCAAATCGTTCATTATTTTTGAAACACACACTCTCCAGTAATGTGAGTATATTTTGGATAGCAACTGACAAAATGTGCTGTGTGTCTGGCTCACGCTAACGTTTGCTAAATAAGCTAACCGTTAACGGCAACTAGCTGACCAATAATGAGCCACAACTGTTGTAGCTAGCTAAGTGATGAAACATTAACTTAGATTTTTTTTTTTTGACACATTCCAGAAATGAATGCAACCTTGGCTTTGAAGGCTTTTTCTAGCAGTTCACTATATCGTTAGCTTCTGGGGCTACTGTTAGCCAAGCCAAAGCTAACATTAAAGTTAGCCTAAAGATAATCTTATGGGTCGATACAAGAGTTTGGTTTATTAAAAACAATCAAGAAAAGTGAGGGGGTGGTATTATTGTTTACAGAAGGTGTTTTTCCTCTGCAGGTTGATTTAGCTGTACCCATGATGAACTTTGACGGTCTTGACGCTGGGATGGGTGAGTACCCACCCAGCCTTCACGGGACTCTGGACACGGGGATGGAGCCCTCCATGGACCCCCACCTTAACCCCAGTTTACTGCAGGGTGTGGAGCTTGACCCAGAGGGGCTTGCCGTGACAGGCCCCGAGCCTGTGCACCTCATGGAGGGGATGTTCTCAGAGCTACACAGTGCAGTTTCAGAAGTTGGCATCCCAGTCACAGCAACACATTTTGATCTCCAGGAGGAAATGCTCTGGATGGGAAACCACAGAGTAAGATTATGAATTGATTATATAGGCTTTCTAAAACATGCCGGCTGCTTAATTAAGATGCATAAATACCTATTCCTTCAATTATTCTCTTTAGGGTCATGTGACCTCGTTCTTCGGACCTACAATGGGCCGCCACTCCTCTTTCCAAGCACATGCAGCAGATGACATCAGACACATTCAGAGTTTGGAAACAGGCGTCCTGTTCCTTTCCAAGTGTAACCTTAAATGCCACACTCGTGGGGGCCTTGTTATGTTTGATTACCCGTAAGTGTCACAAAGTATTGACTGGAACAAATGTCCTTGTTCTTTGATTGAGATTGAGTTTAGACAAACTGCAGCCTTAAACTTATGTATTCTCTCACAGAATTCATTGATTTAAGTTTATGATTATTGATAATGTATGCTTGCATTCCAGGATGGAGGAAGGAGCTGATATGCACAGTCTTCTCATGACCGATAACAACACCTTGCTCATAGGTGGATTACAAAACTATGCGGTTGAATTTGACTTGAATACGGTTCAAGAAACTCAAAAGGTGAGAGATTGGGATAAAGTTTATCAAGATCCCCAACTATCTATGCATGCATCACAAGGCAACATGATATAATTTGCCATTTAATATAAGAATAACATACGTAAAAGCAAGTGATTGAATGTTTATTGTTTTGTCATGCGCACTTGACAGTTCACTGTTGAGGTACCTGGAGTGGCAATAATGCGTCAAACCGGTCGTTTCTTTTTCTGTGGACACACCTCTGGCAAGGTAAGGACGACTTGATCAAATCAGTTTGTGAAAGACATTTTTCTGGTTTACAGAGCGCTCGCATTCACCCTGTGTTTAAAAACAGATAACCCTTCGGGACTTGCGTAGTTTCAAGACGGAGCATGAGTTTGATGCATTCTCTGGCAGCCTCTCAGACTTCGACGTTCATGGAAACCTTCTGGCTGCGTGCGGGTTCTCCAGCCGAGGGATGAATGGGTTGGCGTGCGACCGATTCCTCATGGTGTATGACCTCCGTATGATGCGAGCTGTAACGCCCCTTCAGGTGCATGTGGACCCCCTCTTCTTGCGCTTCATTCCGACCTACACGTCACGCCTGGCGATCATCTCCCAGACAGGTATCAGCAAGGCAAAGTGGGGTTACCTTCATGCCAGTTCTGTAGTCAGTGTCTTTGTAGACTTATTTCTCTTGGAGAGTTTGGTCAATAAATGTGACACATGCTTAACATTATAATATCATCATTTTAGTATTTTAGCATCACACTCTAATACCTAAGTAACTACAGTGGAAGTGTTTCCTGAATAGTGGTACTTGCAAATGATTGTCCAGGCTACATGTACCATTATTTAGTTACCGTTACCACCTTAGTAGTTCAGCTAATTGAGTGAAAATGTTTCCTGAATACTGTCACATAACACCACTAAACTGTGCTTTACTATGCAAATTGCAATGCTATTTATTCATTTACAAGTGCAATACATCACATAGTCGTACGGACAAATATTCTTCTGGAAATTATTTATTCTGTTTTTTATATATATTCATAGAGCGCTATTGATTACGCTGTTTTTAATCTGCGTTTTTAAAAGGAGCGATACTCGTAATTTTGTTGCTTTACATTTCTGTGTTTTGCTGAATGACAATAAAAGGAATTTTGAATGTAGCTTGGAAGTAATGTTCCACCTCCTGTTTATTCGTCCAGGTCAGTGCCAGTTCTGTGAGCCCACTGGACTCGCCAATATGGCAGACATTTTTCACGTCAACACTGTGGGCCAGGTGCTCATGAGTTTTGATGTATCGTCCAGCAAACAAGCCTTGGCCTTCGGGGACTCTGGGGGATGCGTGCACCTGTGGTCGGACGCTCCAGAGGTTTCATTTAATGACTACTCCCGGGAGACAGAGTTTGCTCTGCCTTGCCTTGTGGACACGCTGCCTCAGCTGGACTGGAACCACGACCTGCTGCCCCTCTCGCTTATCCCCATGCCACTGACCAGCACAGAGCAGCTGCTGTCGGAATGGTCCACTGCAGTGGCTACACCCAGCCCCAGGTAGGAGTATACTACTGTATTTGTCTTTAGCTCAGCTGGTTTTGTATGACTGGTAATTAGAAACGCTAAATGAAAGCAACAACACTAATATGTATTCTCGGTGTATCCAGAGATTATGTAAGTTATTCCTCTGCATCTTAGAGCTCCATAATTGTCCGCACACTTTTAAAAACACACCAGTAAGCCACACTGTGCACTAGTTGAAATGTCCCATTTTTATATAATTCATGGGCACTACAGTTAATCTCAAGTCAACCTCAAATACACCATCCTGCTGCTAGAAATAATCAGCAGTGCACCAAATCTGCAGCCACAAATTGTTCCCAGCAAATACGTTTTTTAATACCAACCGTTTTAGGAAATCATTCAGCCTTTATTAAACGTGAAACTATATATTAGTGACATGTTCTGTGGGAACCAATGGGCTTGGGACTAGGTGCAATAGACAAGATAGGGAAGTTGGAAAGTATTGAGAGACAGACGAACGCATTGTTGGTTTTAGTCTCTTCGTGGGATTTGCCAACGACAGCAGTAATAAAGAACATTGCCTGCTTTTTCTTTTAACTTGTGGTGAACTTTTACATACCAACATCAAACCAACATCAAACCAACATCACACTGGGATGTATGATCTCCCTGCACATACCCTGAAAATATTTAGTCACTGGAAGTTATTCATTTCTCTTTTCTGCAGCTATGACTAAATAGTTCTCTTGAAGTTATGTCAGTGTTTGACTCTATCATGTTGTGAGTCACAAATGGAACCATTTGAAACAAGATGAGGACCACATCACATTTGTATATAACTGATTAATTGGTATAAAATCTGTATTAAAAAAATTTGTTAGTTTTTCTGTGTTAAAGCTAGGTGTACCTAATAAACTGGCATCTGAGGGTATCACTTACAGCATTTGGCCAGTGGTGAGCGTTCCCTGTTTGTTTATTTTTTAACTGCTCCCATTTATTAAAGGTTTTCCTCTAAAAACACTATTCTTTCCAACAGACGAGCTCCCCCCGTGGACCCAGAAATCCTGCGCACAATGAAAACGGTTGGCTTCATTGGTTACGCAGCAAATCCTCGTACCCGCCCGCGGAACCAGGCATGTTGAAAACATACAATGTAGATCTTTACTTTACATCAGCCATTTGTTGTTGTGGAAGCCGTCAAAAAACGTGAAATGGTTAAACACATAAACAACAAAACACATATTTTGTTAACAGCCTTAGTGTTGAGTCATTTCCACTATATTCAGATTTGGAAAACAAACTAATTAGCAGTGTCACGTTTGTACATAGATTTCAATTAGGGCTGCTCGATTATGGAAAAAAATATAATCACGATTATTTCAGTCAATATTGAAATCACGGTAATTTAACACGATTACTCGTTGACTTCTGGAAAGATGTTGCAATTATTGAACTTAAAAAAACAGTGGAAAAAGTTAAATAAATCAACCGTAAAAAAAACCCTGCATACAACTGTGAAATTTGCCTTAATACTCTTCCTATTTAAACTTTATTTTTTCATTCAGAACACAAGAGAAAATAAGAGTTGACTTGCAAAATGTAATGAGCTAAATAATAGTTTTTCTCGATTATTCTGTTTTTGTCATTGGGAGCTGAAATCATAATCACAATTACATTTTGATTAATTGCACAGCCCTAATTTCAATCGAATATCTATTTTCTGTGTTGGTTTCAGGTTCCTTACAAAGATGTGGAGCTCGATTATGATAATTACAACCAGGTGCCTGAATCACCAATTGGGCGTGATGAAGAGCCACACCTCTACATGGTGCCCAAAAAGTACAGAAAGGTTCGATGCATGTCATTATGGTTTTTAGCAGATTTTTTTTGTGTTAAAATTTTTGTTTACTGTTGCTTTGTATAAAAATGAAAAATATAGTTTGATCTTTTTGCGGCATCAGGTCACAATTAAATACTCCAAACTTGGACTGGAGGACTTTGACTTCAAACATTACAACAGAACCTTGTTTGCTGGCCTGGAGCCTCACATCCCCAACGCCTACTGCAACTGCATGATCCAGGTAAGAAACAAGGAAGGGTTTTAGTGATATTAAATAAAGATTGTTGTTTTTTTTGACCAATGCAGAGTTGTTTTTCTCCTGTTTCTGTGTTGGCACATTAGGTATTATATTTCCTGGAGCCAATCCGGTGTCTAGTGCAGAATCATTTGTGCCAGAAGGAGTTTTGCTTGGCCTGTGAGCTCGGCTTCCTCTTCCACATGTTGGATTTGTCACGAGGAGATCCATGTCAGGTACATATTTGTTATTGTTACTCTGAATAACAGAAGTTTGATCCCTAATCCACATTGTGTTGCAACTGCACATTGCCTCCCACGTACATTTCCCAATCCAACCTCTTCTATCTCCTCCTCTCAAGGCCAGTAACTTCCTCCGAGCGTTTCGTACCATCCCAGAAGCCTCAGCGCTGGGTCTGATCCTCGCGGACTCAGATGAGCAAACGGGGAAGGCCAGACTCGGCCGCTTAATCCAGAGCTGGAACCGCTTCATCCTCACCCAGCTCCACCAGGAGACACAGGAACAGGAGGGCCCACAGGCCTACAGGGGAGCCAGCAGCAGGTCAGAGCAGTCAAATAAAAAGCTTCCAACACGTCCAGGACAGAGTCTGAAAGTATTCCGGGCACTAGGGCTGGGTACCAAATTCAATACATTTTAGGCACCGACCGAATTGCCTCTAAAGTATCTAGAGTGTCTAAAAATGCCTCATCATTCAGTACCCAATTTCAATACCTAATGAGCATGCCTCTACCAAGATCTAATAATAATAATGTCTGTGATTGGCTGTTTAGCATCACACGTCGTAGAGACACGCAGGAAAAACGTTACGTTGCACACAGAGACAGGGCTCACGTAGTACGAGCTGAAAAATAAATAAAAAGATTTGTGCCGGAACGTGCAATGTTGTAAATTCTTTTTGTTTTATGAAATTGATATTGTAAAAAAGTATTGTTTAGGAACTGGTATCGAGGTCACGGTATTGGTACCGGTATTTGAATATTTCTGAACGATACCCAGCCCTACTAGGCAAAAAGCTTTTGCAAAAACAAGTTAAGGGCAGATGTAATTTGTTTGTGTTGTGTCGATGATCCATTTATACAGTTCTCTGGGTTCCTCCGGGGAGTCCGCCATCGGAAAACTGTTTGGATGTGAAGTTGAGAACAGCAGCCTGTGTCGCTGTGGCAAGGAGACGGTCCGCTCCTCCCTCACGCTGCTCTTCACCATGCATTACCCTGAACAGAACTCTCAAGGTGCTTTTAAAGTACTCTTTCACACTGCTGGGCAAGGATAGTCTTGTGTAGCTGTCTTGCCCTGAGACACTGGTGTATAGGGAGCCTGGGGCTGATAAAAGACAACATATTCATTTCTCTTTGACTCTTCAGAAAAAACCGTAAAGGAATACGACTTTGCTGAGATCTTGAAGAAAAGCATCTGTCTGGAGCAGAGCACTCAGGCGTGGTGTGAAAACTGTGAGAAGTATCAACCCACAGTGAGTTACAGCTCCCACTCAGACCCATCAGCAGCTCATATTTGTCTGATTTCCACCCTATTCTGCATCATGACAGTGTTTCTGCGTGCTACTGTAGGTGCAGACACGCAACATCCGATGTCTTCCAGATGTGCTGGTCATCAACTGCGAGGTGAACAGTGCTAAAGAGGCTGAATTCTGGAAGGTTCAGGCGGAGGTAACTGAATACATGTCATTTTGGTTTCATTTCCATCCTTTTCCAATGCATTTTCAAGATTAATTCATGACTTGCCTGCCGTTAGTTAAATTAATTATGTGATTGTTTTTCTTTTTTCTTCACAGTACGCCTTCAACAAGGCCATGCAGAAAGAGGCGCAGGAACCTCCAAAACCCAAAGAGCCCCCACCCATGCCCACCGAGTGGTGCTTGGAGTAAGATCTCTTATAATATCAAATAAATAAGGTTGCATCATTGGTTATTTCTATTGTGGATTAAGGTTTTTGATTTGATTCAGTCAATAAAACATCTGAAAACGGTAAAGGAAAGCCCCATTGTAGTTTCCCTTTGACTATCTTGTTTGGTTCCAAACAAGAGCCAAAAATGATATAAAAGAGAGGAGACCATCAAATCCTGAAGAAGAGAAGCTGTCTCTATCACGTCTGGCAAAAACTGATTTAAGCAATTTATAGATAATTTAGTTTCTAATCAATTTGCTGCCTAGCAACTAATTGACTAATTGTTTCAGCTCTGCAATTAACGTATCACACAAAAACTGTACGTCCTTGTAGCGGGGAGGACATGTGCAGCATGGAGGGCATCACCTTCGACACGCGGGCGGAGGATCTGCGACACGTCTGGATCCCTCTGACTCTCAAGATGTCCATCAGCAAAAGCCAGGGACTGGAGATCAGCAGCTGGCCCGAAGGAGAGGAGGTGAGCAAGGAAGCGTTTGATTAAAACACTGACTTTGATTCGTTATTTTCTGTGAGTTAAGATTTACAGTACATGCAACTAACGACTCGTTAACATGGTCTCCGATCAGTTAAGTGCTGCTGAAGAGGAGGAGGGCGCCTCTGTTTACGACTTGGTGGTCACGGTGCCTCATATCCTGGACGCTCGCACAGGTGGGAACTTGGTTGCACACATCAAGGTGGGAGAGACCTACCATCAAAGGAAGGAGGTGAGCTTACATTGGAAAATACAGTCTGAGAGAGTCTTGCGAAGTTGAGCCAAAGTGTCGTTGATGTTTTATACTGGGTCACATCAAATCTGTGTTTGAAAACGGACTTTTAAAATGTTTGTTTGTTTCAGGGAGTCACACATCAGCAGTGGTACCTCTTCAATGATTTCTTAATTGAGCCAATTGACAAGGTAAATATTTGCTTTCATTTATGTTAATGAAATGTCACGTTTGGAGTCCTGTAAAAGTATTGTAATTTTTTTTTTTTTTTTTTTTTGTTTGTCAAAGACCGAAGCTGCTCAGTTTGATGTGAGCTGGAAAGTGCCAGGCATTCTGTATTACGCCAAGAGGAACTACCACACCAAATACGACCTCCGCAGTGAGTTTTAGGACACTTTACTTGGTTGGTTTTAAAGGTTGGCGTTCATTCATTTCCCTGCTCATGCCCTGCTGTTTGCCTCAGTTAAAAATCCCATAGACGCCAGCGTGCTGCTGACGGAGGCCTCGTTGGCTCGGAAGCAGAGGAAGAGTCACGCCACTTTCATCCCCCTCATGGTCAGCGAGATGCCGCAGGCCAATGACTTGGTGGGGCTGGACGCGGAGTTTGTCACGCTCAACCAGGTGAGTCTGGATTATAATGCCACTGTGTGTTTACCGCACTCTGTCACACAGGATGTTCACACGCACTCATGAAACCAGGTTACTCTGAGGACCCAGGTCATCAGAAAACATGTTTACAAGTTGAGTAACTGACTGTAAAGGCAAGTATACAATCAGCCGTCAGTAATCCGATTCCTCCCCTACTCCTGCTCATACTTTGGAAGCATGGCTTGCTTACTTTAACTGTATTGAAAGGCGCTGCATCCTGACATTCAGCAGAAACCAACATATTCAGACTTCTAGAGGCGACTTTGTGTCCTTTCAGTTGTAGTTGGAAGTTGGATTGAAATATTTCAACGCTCTGTATAATGATCTCTCCTCTCAATCCCTCACTCTCTGTCTTAAAGGAGAACTCGCATCAAAGTCTGTTTACAGGTGTTAGGGAGTATGACTGCATATGTGAAAAATTACTCTTTCGTGGCTCCAGAGGGAGCTGTGCATAGTCTGATAAATTTGCGCTGAATACTAAAGGTTTGAAAATTAAAATAAATCTTGGGGTGTGGAGTTAGAAAGAAGTGAGACCTCGGTAGCTCGCTTCTCATCTCTGCTGCAGGCTAGTGTCTCAAAGCTACAATAGCTGCTACTAGCATAACACACCCAAATCTCTGACGCAGTTGGAATGTGGCTAATGTAGGCGTTAGGTTCTGAAAAGGGAGAGGAATGCATGGAATTAAAAAAAATATATATCTCTCTGGTTCTGCTGCATTGATTTTCATCTTTTTATTGTTTTCAAACTGTCCATCGCGAGTCCGATAATGAGTACTCTTCAAAGTCTTTGTCATGCGCATGCATAGTTGTGAAAAGTCGATTAGAAACCTGGTAACCCATATACTACTCCATTTTCACTTTGCTAACGTTCTGAAGGAGCACTGACGGGAGGCGGTGTGTTTGTTTGGGTGTTCAGTTCAAATATCAACTGAATCGCAGATCCCACCTTTTATTACTGAGGTCTGTTTACCAAATTATTCTTTTCGATTTCGTTGTTTGTGACAGGAGTTGAGTTGGAGTGACGTCTTTCATAACAGAACAAAAAAAAAATAACATAACTCTTCTCTTTCTGGCAAGGAAACATGGACAAACTGATATTCTAAAAAAAAGAGAAATATTGGCCTGATATATTATGAAAAAAACAAAATGATAGCCTAACTTGAATCACCTCAATGTGAATAATGCTTTATTGTTAAGCTCTGTTTATAGTAAAATGTTTGTCATATCTATGATCAAACATTATTTCTACATTTTACAGTGTGTTTATGCTCACAATAATACTGTTTTTGTTATTAAGTCTTAATCTTCATGGAATAGGACCCAATAAAGCTGACCTATGACTGTGTGTGTGTTTGCAGGAAGAGGCAGAGCTTCGCAGTGACGGCACCAAGTCGACCATTAAGCCCAGCCAGATGTCTGTGGCCAGGATCACCTGTGTGAGGGGCCAGGGGCCCAACGAGGGGGTGCCCTTCATCGATGACTACATCTCCACTCAGGAGCAGGTAAACAGCCAAAAATACAGGGAAGTGTTAAAGGAAGTGTTGAATGTTGTGCCGACAGGATAGCCCTGACTGACACCTTTTTCCCCGTCACTACCTCTATCATGTTGCCTTCATTGTCATTAAACGGTGTCCTTTTGTTCGTGTTGATAAAAAAATAAAAATAAGTATTAGCATTACAGAAAGATTTCCTGATCTTTTCTTGTGCTCGGGTCACGATGATTGGTCCCTTGTCCCTTGTCTGTCTAGAGCAGAGATGCCCAAATTCTTTCATATCAAGGGCCAAATTATATCTGGATGGAAGGCCACGGGCCAAAAATAAGATGTTAAGATAGATGTTAAAGAATACCGTAATTCTTTGTAGATAAAACTTACTTATTTAATAGGGAAATTTACCAGCACTGTGCTTTACAGTACATTGCTGTAAAACTCTGATGAACCCTTGTGTTGTCTTCCCATCAACTATGAACTTGTTGTCCTTCCAGGTCAAAACTGAAAATGATGTATTTGTCACTTTTTTCCATGCTTCTGGTGCTTTTTTAAAAACCTGAGCTGGCTTAATAATAGGTTTTAAACTTATTCTTGGAATTCATGGTCAACAAACCTCATTTATATGAAATTATACATACATTTTTAGTTAAAAAAGCAGAAATTATGAATTATTTTAATTAATAGTTAAGCTCAGAGGATGTTGAGTGGCTCACAGATGGGTATATGTCAAAGTTTAGTTCGGATACTGTTTTGAAACCATTTAAAAAAAAAAAAAAGTCAAATGCTATAAAATTGAATAAAACGCCCAAAAATTCAATGAAAGTAATCATTAATTTTACCTGAAGAACGCTGTATGGAACCATCCATTTTATTTTTGGGCAATTTGGTTGAAAGAAATCCATATTTCTGATATAAATTACTTTGAAAAACGGGTCAAATTTGACCCGAGGACAACACAGGGAGTACTTTCTGCCCACTTGATAGAAAAGTCTTTATTCATTAGTTACGAAACATTAACCCTGAAGAAGAGGTACAGTACAAGTAGTATGTGTAGTATGTGTAGACACCTGACCCTTCTGAATGTCTCTTCTCCCAGGTGGTGGACTATTTGACACAATATTCTGGCATCAAACCAGGAGACCTGGATGCAAAGATTTCTTCAAAGCATTTGACCACACTGAAGTCCACGTACTTAAAGCTGCGCTTCCTCATCGACACGGGAGTCCGCTTTGTTGGTCACGGATTACAGAAGGACTTTCGGGTTATTAATCTCCTGGTATGTTATTTCACAACTCAAGTCAGATTTGTTTTGTAAATAATTTAAGTTTACAGTTGACTGTGTAGTGCATGGCAGTGCATACTTAAAACCACTGTAAGGGGATCACAGGTGACTGAAGTCTGTTTCTTTGCCGCTTTTCAGGTTCTAAAGGACCAAGTCGTCGACACGGTCTACCTGTTCCATTTACCCCGCAAGAGGATGATTTCTCTGAGATTTCTCGCCTGGTACTTTCTAGGTAAGTACAGGCGGCTAGAATCAATATTTCAGATCACAGGACTGCGTGTGATGGGAAAGGGGTCGCTCGCAGTGACGAATCTGCAGAGAATTAGCACCCGACTGCAGTTACTTCGACTCTACAGAGCTTTGAAAGCGTCCTTCAGCTCATAGTTCAGCTTTCCGGCCCGCATTTTGTAGTTTCTCTTTCACATCTACGGAAGGTGGCAAAGCTCTAACAATCCACTACACCACCTGTTCAGCACCAGACAGCAGACAGACCCAGCTGGAGACTAGCTGGTGAACATAGTGGAGCATTTAGCAGCTAAAGAAACACATATTTCCCCTCAGGAGTTGGTAGAGACACAAAAACGGAGCTGGAAAAGAGTGAATATTGGACTTACATTTATCAGGTGGACAGACATATGACTCCAAATAAATGCTAATGTTGCTCTGTGTCTGCTGGATGTGTAAATAAGCAACCGTACGCTTAACAAGTTAACCTTTATAAACTTAAAACGTGATAACTTGTTCATGTTTTTACAGCTTGTTTCTGCTGCCTCCAAGTGGCCAAAACAATCTGTGATTGCACCTTTAGGGAGAAAACAATAAAGTAGACAGCAGCACAGATTCAGGGTCAAAGCAAATAAAGCACACCCAACTTCATGTCTGCTTCCAAATTATGAACTGATCATCTGACGTTTCTGTGGACAGGCAGGGGGCTTAAACGTCAGTTGGTCGATTGCAGTTGATTTGCAGTTGTTCAAGTCTCAAATGTCTCGAAGATTAGATTAGATTCAGCTTTATTGTCATTGTGCAGAGTACATGTACAAAGACAACGAAATGCAGTTTGCGTCCAACCAGAAGTGCAAAAAGAGCATAAAAGTGCAATGCGATATACAAAGTACATAGACAGGTATAGACAGGTGGTGCGTAGACAGGACAAGAAATATAGTGCAGTGTAGACAGTAGTATACCGTTGGTTTTCAGAAGGTGGTTTAGAGTAATATAAATTAAATATAAATGTGTGCAGTGTGTTAGCAGTTACCTTTTATAAGAGCAGAATAAATATGGCTATGTAATATGAACAATGTATGAACAACATGTACAGATATGTGCAATGTAGCAGCAGTAACATAATAGTAGTAAGAATAATATAGATATATGCAGTGTATTATTATAAGAAAAGCAATAATAAATATGGATATTCGGTATGAACCATATAGACAGATATGTACAGCTATGTGCAGTGTGGCAGCTAGTGCAGAAACGGTAACAAGATATTGTGCTTTAATACAAAGAAGTGAATAATTTAGATCATTTCAAATACCTGCATTGTAAACTGGTGCTTAACAGTTGAGATGCAGCTGTGGGAATCATGATGACACGGAATTCCTAAATGTCCGTTTGTCTGTGTGGCTCCCAGACCTCAGCATCCAGGGGGAAACCCACGACAGCATAGAAGACGCACGCACCGCTCTGCAGCTCTACAGGAAGTACCTGGAGCTGAGTCGCGGAGGGGGGAACGACGAAGTGAGGAAGGTCCTGAAGGGACTGTACGAAAAAGGCCGCCAGATGGACTGGAAAGTCCCGGAATCGGACACTGGAGATGGTCAAGGTAGCCCAAAAAGTACGACGTAACATTGAATTACATGTGTGGGCGGATGCTAATGACGTAGCGACTTCAGAGTAGACGGCTTCATGGGAAACTGAGTCAGAGTGAATTGAAAGCACTCTCCTTCCTTCAACAGGTGCTGCTGTGTTTCCCTCTGTGATGGGGCTGTGAGCTGCACCGTGACACCTTCCCACTCAACCGTGTCGGCTGACATCTGCTACTGTAGTTCAGTTAGTACCATATTGTGTACTTATTTGCATTAGCTTTGTGTGAAGTGTTTATGAAGCTCTTTGTTGCCTGTACAGTCCACTTCAGCACGGTGACTAAACAGTTTTAATCATGTCAACATTTTTACTTTTTGTCCAGGAAAGGTTTTCAGAAAAAAAAAAAAAAAAAAAAAGGTATGTTGGAGCCTTTTATAAAAAAAAAATAAAAAAAAAAAAAAAGTTTTTTTGTGCATGTAAATAAATAAATGTATCATGAGCACTAGAAGATGCATTGTGTTTAATACCAGGACGTGGGAAATATATTTTAACGTTATTAACGTGGTCTTTCTGAGAAGTCGATTCAAATGTAACAATGCATTTAGTGTCGTCTGCTTCACAGCTTTCTGAGAAATGTGTAGCATTTTGAATGCTTGGTTGCAAAATTTGCCTGTTGATGTTCCTGAAACGTTTACTGGCAGATTAGGGCCGTTCCCATTCGCATTTAAAACACAAGCACCACCAGTACAAGAATGACATTGCTTTATCTGTAGGCTACATGAGGATTTTCAGAAGGCATACATGCATACAAGCCATACAACTGAATGAGGAGAAAAAGTTTCTTTTACCCAAGTTAACATTACTTTTTTTTTTTTTTTGCACCGGTCATGACTAACCGTATTAACAATATTGTAATATATAATATATCAATCCCAGGAGCCATTTTTTTTCACGAGTACTTTTAATACTTTAAATATTAACTACGTCTGCCTTTTGCATAAGTTGTATAAGTTGCAGACTTTTACTTGTAACAGAGTACAAGTGAACATACTGTACATTACATTTAAAAAAAGACAACTAATTTATAAACCCTTGTGCGCTAAGAGTAGACTAATGTTCATCTTCCATTTTAATTCCAAGCTGTCTCCCGTTTTCTTAAACCAGAGCAGCGTCGGTCTTGTCATTAGAGGATTATAAGTTATAGAAATATATTTTGCAACTCTGTTTCCTATCCAGTAATGCATATTTAATACTGGATATGACTTTCATGCATTTGTATTCAGTGAATCCAGAATAATTTGGATCTCATGTGAATGACTGTAGTTGTCAATCCAGCGTCAAATTCCCCTCCTGTTTCTGTTTGACTCGACTCGCTTTCTGTTTGCAGCTGTTCTTGTGAACAAACTTCCTCTTCAACACTTTTGCATCTTTAATGAACGTTTGCATCAGAAATGTCAGATGTCACCTCAATTTAATCTCTTTGACCTTCTCTGCATGGTGACATGTTGCAATGAAATGAATGTAAAAGGAACGTTTTGAACCAACCCTACAGCAGTGAAACATTAGCAAAGAACCACTCAAACCCCCAATCCCAGTTGTGTTATTATTTTAGCCACATTATGTTTGTCAATACCCTTGACTTAGATGAAGATCAGATCACATTTTATGACAAATGTATTCAAAAAACCATGAGATTCCAAAAGGTTCACATACTTTTTCTTGCCACTATTTAACTCCTTTAAATGAAGATTACTTGTTGGAAGAAACACAAGCATGTACAGTATCTCACAAAAGTGAGTACACCCTTCACATCACATTTACACTGTTATACAAGCTGTACACTTAATACTTTACATTGTAGCAAAGTGTAATTTCTTCAGTGTTGTCCCATTAAAAGATATAATGAAATATTTACTAAAATGTGAGGGGTGTACTCACTTTTGTGAGATACTGTATATGAATCTCTGATGAGGCATTATTAATGGTTTAGAGACATTATTATTATTGGTTGTCTCAGTGCAACTTTTTGCAGTTAGGCTACCAGTTAGGATAATAACATAAGCTGGAATGGACAGTAACTATTACTTTATATTACTCAAGTACTGTACTTAAGTAGTTTTATGGTAGTTTGAGTATTTATTTTATGATATATACACATTTATATTATACATTTGAGGGAAATTGTATATATTCTACTCCACTACATTTATTTCACAGCTATACTTTTCAGATGAAGATTTGACATAGGCCATTGGACTAAACTACCAAACTCTATAAAGTGCATAGACTAGCTCTACATTGACCAGCTACAACTGCAAAATGCTGCTCATGCATCCGTATTAACAATTATGTAATCTATCAATCCCAGGAGCCATTTTTTTTGCACGAGTACTTTAAATACATCTGCCGTTTTGCTTAAATAGGATGTGCAGACTTGTACTTGTAATGGAGTACAAGTAAACATACACTACATTGTTGTATTGGTTATGAGAAAGATATGAATAGTTTTCACTATTGCTGATTGATGAGGTCCTCCACCAAACCTCCCTCTAAAAAAATAAATAAATCACATTAAACATTGTTCTAAGAGTAATGGTGCCCTCTGCTGGCTGTTTCAATAGTTCAGATTGTTCTAGTTAATTCTCGTTACTGCATTTAATAATAATTAAAACTCAAAGTGATAGGTCACGTGCAGCACATAAGCAGGAAATATGTTGATAAATTACTGCAGCTGTATACCTCCATATCCCACTATTGTTTACCTTGTTAAACATAAGTGTAAAACATTGTAACCTCTGCTTCAGCTCCTGGTTTGCTTACTGACAGACCACTACATCAGAGTATAGCTATAAACATTTAAAAAAAAACAAAAAAAAAAAAACACACACAGTCAGTATTGCAAACTGTTTATTCGTAGTAAATAAAAAGTGTGCAATTCAGTGAGTGGGGAGAAAGAGAGGAGGGGGTGTTGGGGACGTTCGATGTCTTTGGTCCATACTCTGGTGGAGGGGACGTCAATGAATCAGTGGGAGACAAGAAAAGGCACTTGAGTAAACAGTTGTCTCAGAAAGGTTGTCTTGAGAAGGAGGACACAAGGTCTACTGGAAGAATGAATTAACTAAATGTCTAACCTCCATTATGCCTAATATGAATATCACATACAAAATGCCCCATGTGAGCACAAAATTATATAGCTACATATATGTATATACAGTAAGGAATCAGAAAATAAAGTAGTATAGGAAGAAAAGGTGAAGTGTTGGATATATCCCCTTTGGAATTCTTCACAGGCCGAGCAAAAAAACAAAAAAAACAACTAAAACGAACAGGACGAAATTATTTCTTTGGCGATAACCCAATATTCCTACAGTTTGGAATGTAAAACAAAAAAAGAGGTTAAAGTGAGGCAGACACAATCTACTCTCTTTGAGTCACGATTGAATAAATCCAGCCCAGAGATATACTGGAGTAAATGAAAACAAAACGAAAAAACCATCTGCAACTACTGACGATGAGAACCGCAGGTGTAGTGGGCGAGCCCAAAGAACGATGCTCGAAAACAAACTTCTACAAGCGACACAAAAAAAAAGAGATTTATGCTTTGTCGGAAGCGTTTTCAAACTGTAAGAGAATACGCGCATTTCCCAAAATGTCAAACTATTCCTTTTAGTCCAAACGTGCCATTATAGCATATATTCACCCAAGACTGCAAACAAGTTAACGCTCTTCTCCCCACAGTATTAACTAATAATTACTGTTTTTTTTTTTTTAATCTCTCAAATAAGAAGAAAAATCTCCCCATCATATGAAAACCCACAAGGAAACAAAAAATGTGTGTGTGTGGGGGGGGGGAGAACATGTTATAAATTCATGTTTTCCAAGTCTGCTCAAAGGAAGACCACATTATGGAGGAAAAAATGCAGCAATTATGTAACAACCAACCAGTCTGACATTACAGCCTTGCAGCTTCACATGCTGTATGTACATAACTACAAGAAGAGGCATCACAGGGGGTCCCTGTCCCTTAAATAAGAGCCCACTGCCAGAAGACAGGCCATGTCATATCATCAGCACTGAGGTACTCACCAGCTTTCTGTTAGAAGCCGTGGACACTACTCTGAGACATAACCCCAACAACAAACCTTAAAGCGTCGACTTGGCAGCCATAGAAAAAAGGAAGAAAAAAAAATAATATATATATTCTGAGTTCAATACAACCTTCTAATTCATTCATCGGTTTGATCAGTTTTACGTTCATGGATGGGATACACTGAGAATATAAAAAACGGGGAAGAACAGATCTTATTCTCACACATAATTATAAATCATCCGCTCTACGAGTACCATCGGTTTAGAAAGCCGTCATGATGCAGACATCTATGTCTCTAGAAAGGCAAATGTGAAGTCTCTCTGTGACTAAAGGCAAGCATGTCATTAATATGCCGTCCATGTGCATATAACAACGCAACAACACAAAGGAGAAACTGTGTGTGGAAGAAAATCCATTTGAATAATTGTCAAGGACTAAATATAGAACAGCATGTAGACAGTTTCCTTTGTTGTGAGTTTTGACATATTTTTTTAACAGTATTTTACAAAAAGTAATGAGCCCTCTCTTTGTTACAAAATAACAGACAGCAAGCCAACAACAGCACACACACGATAGCCATTGGCCAGTGGGAGGGCGACGCATCACTGTCCTAGGCAATATTTAAAGGAAAAGCTCCTCATTTTGAGAAATGTGCATCTTTGTTTTCTTGCAGAGAGTTAGATGAAAAGATTGATACCACTGTCACGTCTGCACGGTAAAATATGAAGCTATAGCCAGCAGCCGCTTAGCTTAGCATAGCTTAGCATAAAGACTGGAAACAAGGGAAACAGCTGGCTTTGCTCTGCCTGCCTGGCACATAGCAACCCCCCCCCCCCCCCCCCCCATAAAACCACAACTTATAGTTTTTACACTTCAGTTTTTGTATACAAAAAAAAAATAAAAACAAAATAGAAAGTGTTGATTAACTTTAGCTGCTGGCAGGCCGATTTTGTCATTGGTCAGGTAACAAAGTGGTTTGCACCTTATTCCAGTCTTTGTGCTAAGCTAACCGGCTGCTGTTGAAAGCTTCATATTTATCGTACAGACACGAGGGCGGTATCCATCTTCGTATCCAAACTCTTGGAAAGTTAGGGAACGAGCCATTTCTCAAATGTCGAACTATTCCTTTAAGGCGGCAACCTCTCTGTTCACAGAGTTACTCTCAAACACCTAGTCCTAGTGTTAACAAGTCCCCTATGGTTTGTAGCAGCCATACGAAAAGCTCTGGATTACAGTTTTGATATGCTTCATTTCTTTTTTTTTTACATTGTAAAGATTAATGATAGTCTGTAGTGTTGATTGCAGGTCTACTCTCATGATGACAAAAATCTCTGTAAATGCTAGAGCTGCTTTTGCACTTACACTACGCTTTCCACGGTGAAGGCATTGAAATGGTTCTGGGAGACGAGAAGATTTATTAAAAAAAAAAAAAAATAAATAAATCTGACGTGCAAATCAGAGAGCTGACATAAGCCACCGCAAAAATAGAAATAGAACTAAGAGCTCAACTTCAATAGTGCACAAATTGTTGCAGGTAATCATGGCGGTCTCTGGCAGACAGCTTAAATGTAGAAAATAATAACAGAGACTGGCAATAGCATAGCAATGAGATCTCTCAAAGGGAGCCTAAAGATAGAAGCGGTTACCTTAACCAGGATAGAAGAAATGCAAAAAGGACGAGCGATTACAGGACAGTGAAAGCGTTTCAAGTTTGATGTAGAGAGGTGGCACTACAGCTCGACTCACAGAAATATGTAAACTTGTATTCTATTCTTCATTGAAAGGAGTTAAGTAGAGGGGAAGAGTGTAGAAGGCATGGGGAGGCTATGGGGAGACGAGTGCAAGGGTTAGTAGATGGGTTTGATTAAGCACGGGGTTTCCAATGTCAGGGGCATTGCGTCCGCGGAGGCCTTTGGGGCAGCCCGTTATGAGAGGGTCGGTCTGGGTTGTAGGAGGATGTGGAGAAATGCTGGGGACCTCTGGAGCTGTGGGAGTGCTGCGAAGGACCAGAAAAGCCACTGTCACTCTGGTAGCGGTGGTTAGCACGAGCGGCGTTCCGGTCATGGTAGGAAGCGCCGTTATACCTCTGAGCACCCGAAAGATACCCTTGTCCCTGGAAAGTACGCCTGTTGCCTTGGAAAATCTGAGACGAGAATTGAAAGTCAGTGAGCGACTACGAATTACGCACATTGCTGAGGTAAAGTCAACTTCTTTGTGGTCTGAATGAAGACACAATTGCTTTCGCAGCTGACCTGTTTGTTTGGTGGAGGGCGGTGTTCACTGGGGGTGCTTTGGGTCTGGGTGGGAGGGGGCGTTTCCAGCTGGCTCGGGCTGGTGACAGAAGAGGATGTGGAGCTACAGCGGGACCGGTGGGAGTAGCCTGTATGCGGATGGTAAACTGTAAAAGAAACAAGGTCAATCACTAACAGTACAAGCTGGGTTAAAGTCTCTCAACTTTTGTCCAAGAAATCTTGCAGCGACAAAAGACACGCTGCGTCAACATTTATGAAATGAAGCAGAATGAAATGACATCTGAAATGACTCCAAACTGATACTACAGTATGAGATGATCATATATTAACGATCTAAGTGCACGGAGTGAAGCGCCTGGCGCAGGTGCGTTTAGGGCGTGTCCAAATCCACTTTTGCTAGTTTGACGGCGGAAAATAGGGTCCGTGTGGCGGGCGCATGGTTCAAAAGGGTTGTACTTAGTGTCTTCATTAATTCATAGGTGTTTTGGGTGTAACATGCAATAAACCAATCAGCGTGTCATCTCTATTTCCCTTTAAAAGCCAGGCGCGTTTGTACATTGGCGCATTGCTATTTATGATGGAGGATTTGCACCGTAATATTTTTATTTGTAATCTTTTGCATGTTTGTGTGCTGCTGCGCTTCCCTGTGTGTGTAACAAGCATAGTGTGTGCGTGCTGTGCACAAGCCTAGGGGCATTTTACTAATTTGCTGTTAAAATAACAATGAAATGCTGCGTTATTGACTTTAGACCAGGTTTTTGTTGGTCAATGGTGCAATCACTTCTCGCTGCCTCAAGATAGCAAGACGCCAAGAAATCACCTGAACACACCTCCCTGTAAGACCAGCACGCCCAGGGGCGCAAAGATGGGCGCAGGTGCATTTGCTATTTAAACGGCGTGGGCGCTGGACGGGAAATTGACAACTGCGTCGGTCTTAAACTAGCAAAGACACTTGCGTCGGGCTTTGCACCGCGCTGGGTGCAAGATAGGGCCCAGATTGTATGAGAACAGTGTAATAAAGGTTTGGTCAAAGTGTGACATGCAATGACCTATGTATGATATGTGGTCCAAGGACAAAAAGGTGGAAACAGAACCGTTTGCTCTATTAAAAAGGCTGCAAATGAATCAGTGTGCTCCCGTTTTTAACTTGAAGTCGGTCTGAGAAGCACCTGACAACTTAACAATCCTACTTTATGAGACAGATCCCTGCTTTAGTTCAGCTACGTTGTATCAATTGTACATTTGTTTGTGTTCCCCATTAACAATAGTGATTAACTATTGATTGCCGTATTACTTCATGACACGTTTATATGCAACCCAGAGGAAGATCAGTCAGACTGAAACATTGCTGAGAATATTAATAATTCCGTGGACAATATTTTGTGTGCCCATGCTTGGCATGTTTTTTTAAATTATTTTAGGTGCCAAAAATAAACCCTAGATGCCTGCACAAATGTAAGATTAAATTGTACCATTTATACATCAACCCTAAATGTTTTAAGTTTGGATTCTTATGATCTTCTGTTGTGGTGGGAAACGTTTCACCACAGAGAGCTGGCAGCTAAACCAACACTGACGCATTTGAGAAGATAAAGCATTTTTAAAAATTAAACAAAAAGGTTTCTGAAGGAAAAAAAAAAAAAAAAAAAAGTGTTTTATGTGTCTTTTGGTATTTTCAGCTTTAGCTAACATTTTGGTCTCGTTTTGACATCAGTGAGCCACTGTGAGTGTACTTCCAGTCTGCTGACCAATTGTGGACATGAGCTTATAAAATGCTGAAACTGAGCAGCTGAAAGGCTTGCTTTAGTGATTTGTGGGGAAGGTGTATTGTATCATTCAGGATTAATAAATAGAGATAAGGAGTATTTTTCCAGAGGTTTTCACTTTGAACCCATAAAAAAAAAAAAAGGTAAGCTAAATGGATGAAAATCATACTTTACCTGATCCAAACCCTAAGATGCTCGCCTTTAGCGGTTCAAGATCAAATGTAAATCTTACAGCTTTCCCAAGGTCCTCATCATATTTACGCTCACTCACAAAGTGCTGCAATAAAAAAAAAAAGAAGAGACAACGAATTATATTATATAAGCATGTCCAAAAATGCAGCTAAAATGTATTTTAAATTGAATTAGTTTTCTGCTTGTAATTCACCTTGAAAAATACAACACCACCACTGCTACAAATTAGCTTTTTAATTTGCTTTCAATTGTGGGTTCGACAATCGACGCCCGTTTCACATGTAGTTGGCTGCGAGTCAAACATTGTGAGAAAGAAACAGAGCGGCTGTGTTGTAAAAAAATAAAAAATACCTTGATGTCCGCACGTAGTTCGGTCAGCTGCTCCTCAGACATGGATGCTGACTGGTCGGTCAGCCGTCGGAGCTCCTCCGCTCTCTTCTGCCGGGAGTCCAAAATCCCCACTGAAACACAACAAATGTGATCTTTAACAGATGTTAACAAAAGGTGAACACGGTTTTATGAAACCAACAAGAAGACCTTCCATCTTTCTTGCGCATGGTGTCTCTGCTTCAGAGTGGAATACAAATTCGGACAGATTATGTCCAATTAAGGGGCTCTATGTAGGCTAATAATGAAATACCCTCATGTGCTATGTCTTCTACATGCCTGCCAGCGAGCTTGATTATGTTCATTAGCGATTAATCTGCTAGCTATTTTCTCAATTAATCGGTTGGTCTAGGAAATGTCATTAGCGGTTTCCTGAAGGTGGTGCCTTCAAATGTCTTCTTTTGTCCAAAAAAATAGTCCAAAACTTAAATTTACTTTTTTGTCACATAAAGAGAAAATCAGCAAACTGAACAGAACTGGCTTTAGAGAATATTTGGTATTATCCTTGAAAAGTGACAAATGATTAATCAATTGTTTTTAAAAGCTGCAGATTATTATAATTCTATTTTTTCCCCGTCCGTTTCTGTACTACTGATTTTCCCTGCAGTCCCAGTAGGTTTCATTTTCCCTGTCAGAACTCAGCTGTACTTTTTTTGATATGACCAGTTCAAAGTACAGTTGACTCAGCATCTAAAAAAAAAAGGTAAAACAAGGGTCAAAGATACAGCTATTTGCACATCAAGATACCATGCACACTGTCGTTCAAAAGTTTGGAATCTCCTGCCACAAAAGCTTGATTGAGTCAAGTCGGACGGCTGAGAGGACAACTCTACGTATACTTTTTAGTAGTCTTTCATGTTTTTAGGTTGTAGAAAGTCCTCTATACAAATAGGTTATTTAGCATGAAGGGTTTTTTTGTAACTAGAGAACAAATGCTGTACAATAGTTCCCTTTTCAAAAGTGAAAAGGGCAGAAAGAGACAAAGATACCTCTGAGCAACAGTTCAATAAGAATAGAAGCAATCACTAGTCACTGGTAAAAGAAACTGGAAGCTTAGCATCCAAATAATTCACTGTACTCGAGTACAGTACTTGAGTAAATGTAGTTACTTTCCACCACTGATTATGAACATGTGATGGGCATTTTTTCACTATTTTCTGACATTCACGCAGAAGTCTCACGGTTATATTTGATCATGCTATGTATTTTGATCAACATATCAAATCATTAACCTGTACATGTTTCTTCCAATTAAGAAACCTTCCCAAACCCAGGTCTGCAGTGTGACAATCTGAGCTAGATATGACCATTCACGCATCTATATCATCCCATCCTATAGCAGTTCCCTTTTCACCTGCCTCAGCAAGTGGACTAGGGTTGGGCATCGAAAACCAATTCCTACTTTGAATCGTTTCAAAAATTACGATCATTTCTTTATTGGAATCGTTTAGAGGATTTGGTTTCAAATCCGATCATCGCTTCCCAATTTAATATGCGCAAGTTTTGGTTTCCGAAGCGGCCAGGCGCCTTGGAGCACAGTAAGCAGCGCTCTAGTGTGGCTTTATTTTACGTTGAAAAAGCCCTGTAAAATTGCAAACCACCATTGAATCAAAATAAAACTTTACTCTTATTTGTGAAAATAGGAATGTGACCCGTTTCAACTCCACCCCTCAAAGAATCGGAATAGAGAATCGACAAGAACCGGAATCGAAAGGAAGAATGAGAATTGTTAAAATCCAAACGATGCCCAACCCTACCCTTGACCGTCTACAAGTTGTCTGTCTCAGCTCGACTCAGGCCAGCTGATGGTTTCGCTGCGTACGTAAGAGACGTCACCCGTTTCAACAGCCAAAAGAAATGTCAGCTGCTAAAGTCAGCTATAAACTATAGACATAAAATGATCCATAATCCATTTTATTTTTATGTTACAAACAGCTGGTCGAAAAGGCAGAGTTTTAGGCGGAGCCTCAACGACCGCCCGAAAGCACGGTAACGTTATATGGTCGAGTAACGAGTGTGACTGAAGAGAGAGAGAGCGCCCAGCGGCGTTCGAACAAGCCGTGACTCAGAAACAAAAAATGAGTTTTCGCCGATTCATCACTAGAAATGCAACTGCAGCAAGCATCTCAATATCACTAACGTTATCCACATTCATATTTAGACGAAATAACATATCCAGCTACAAAAAAAAAGCCTAAAAGTCGGAAGTTAGAACAGAAGTACAAAGAGGCGTTGCTATGGAGATGATACACCGTCTGGTCTCATAGTATTGGTGTGAACTGGCAGGTTTCAGAACGCTGCAGACCAGCTCGTTGCAAGTTTCAACTCGTCTAGTCACGAATCTTTGTTCTGAACTGGGCTTAATACATCCATGGACCGTGCCTTTAAAGGGGTGATAGAATGATTATATAGGGTATTTCACACTGTTCCTTAAGGTCTCCTAATAGGGTATGTAACATTGATTGGGCTGAAAAATGGCCCAGGTGCTATTCTATGGGGCCTAATGCATCCCTGTGGAATGGCTCTATTTGGAACGAGAGTTTTTCTTCCAAATATGGTATGCTCATGAATATTTAGATGAGCTGCGCACTGATTGGTTGAGCGAAGCACATACACATACAGTGGAGAAGAGACAGCAGGTCTCATATTTCTGCGAGACCTAGATTCACAAGACAAACTAGTCCCAGATCAGTCAGTGGCCTATGTAAATTTTGGGGCGTTACAAAGATAGAGCCAAATAAGGTTGAGGAGTTGACATCAACTTTTAGCTTTGTTGAAATTTGCCCGTTTTCAGCAGCAGTTTCCAAATTGTGAGATTTGCAGAGGAAAGCGGTGTCAATGGGACTTTGAGGTTCTCTGTATGTCCTTTTCACCCACCGAACTGTCGTAATTCAACTATGACAAGGTAAACTCGGTTTTGCATTCTATCACCCCTTTAAATAGGGACACTGTGGAACACCCTTCCTATTGTCTTACGTTCTGTGGTCTCTGTTGACACTTTTGAAAAGCAGCTCAAGACTCACTTCTTTAAACTCTCTTTACTTGAATTACAATATGCTGAACGATTATTATGAAAGTTTTGCTCAACGACACCAAAAATAAAGTGTCTACCACAGCTTTAAATAAACGCATTATCATTACTTTATAGACCAAATTATTCATTGATAAAATGAGATTTGCAGATTAAAGCGGTAATTAAAATAATCGTTGGTAGCAGCTACAGTACTCTTGCTTAGTAACACTGGTTACAAGGAATGGACTGCACTAATCAACACTGAAAACATCCTTTTTGTGGGGTTTGGATTCTTTGATTTTTGCCATTTCTATATCTACATTATAAATTTATCAGTTATATCTTTTCCTGCAGGAGATCAAAATGTTATAAAAGAAATGCATCAGTTAAACAAGTCTAACACAGGAAGGGGGTAGGTAGCAGGTACATTTTGAGGAAACCTGGCTTATGTAATGTCAAAGAAATACTAGTTTCTTCGCTTTCCTCTCAATTCCCCAATCACCTTGCACAAAGACAGCATTGAGTCTCCCTCGACACCTGACACTATTCACTTTGTCCAGGCCTGGAACACACAGCACTATACAATTGACAGAAGAAGACAGAATGGCCTACTTGTACAAATATGCAGTCTTGACTTGCTCTGTCATGACTGACACACACGCACGCACACGAATGCGCACGCCTGCACACACGGTATATCAGGACCCTGGGGGCACCACAGCAGTTCTGTAGAAACTGGGACACAGCTATCCCTTTTCCTACCTCTCCGGAAGTGATTCAGGTCATATTCTCCAGGCCCTCGAGTGAGGTCATAATTATATGTGAAGAATACTAACAGCTCCTGGGTGGTAAATAACAAGCTAAGTTTTGGTTTAGTCTACATAGTTAAAAAAAAATACAGTACTTACTGGCCTCTGCTTTCACTTTGTCCATCTCTCCCAGTAGAGTCACTTCTCGGTCCATTAAACTAGAGAGGAGGGGGTCATTTTTCATGAATCACTCCGAGATAAGAAGAAATATTATGAACACTAACTTTGAGCTGAATTTCCAATTACCACAAAACATCAGAAATACAGCAGGGTCAGTGAATAACAATGCAAAACAGCCAAGTGCAATACAATTCAACAGTTAGTTATTAATACATGAAAGGAAGTTCTATACTGTGTGATATTAGCAGTAAAGTATACTGCAGCTCTCCCTGGTGGCATATGAGTGCCATTATCAAATGATAAATCATAACCTTGAGAATTATTGTTATCATACCAATTTGATTTCTCAGCAGCTAAAAAGATACAAAAAAATTGAGCCCATTTGACCGTGGAATTCAGGGGTTTGCATCTGACATTTTCAAAATTTTCCAAAATAAGACAATATGACAACCACACCTATTTACGCAACAATTGGCCAGGTGTGCAGAGGTGATGGTATGCAGGTATTGACCTTCTCCCTCAGGCTCTCTTCCCCCTCCCCAAATTCTTTACACAAACACCCGTTCTTTCTTGCGTGTACAAACAAGTCAAACACCATGAATGGCTTTGATTATCCTAATTTCTTACTTTTTTTTGATCATGTAATGCAGCCAGAAGAAGGCTTCTCTATGTGGAGTGTTGTGCAACCGCATCTCAATCCGTGTGCGCGCAGATTTGTAAATCTTTAAATGCGTACTGAGATTTTTGAAAGTATACAGAAATCTGCAAATGTGTATTCAGAATCTCTGCATACATAATCAGATTTGTATATGTGTAGACAAATCTGTAAATGCATTCATACATCAGTAAATACAGACATATACACACACATATACATATATATATATATATATATATATATATATATATATATATATATATATATATATATATATATATATATATATATAGTGTGGCAATTAAGAACAGATATAAACCATGCATCTATTAAGAGAACTGATCCTGGTGCGGCTACTGGTGTTTCAGGATAGCACTCCATTTATACCAATAAAAGCTGTTCACTGGAAGCCAAAAACTTTTTCCACACTTCCTCAGACCTATACAGCTTTTTAAGACTTGATTAATTTTGGACCTGATTATACAAAGACCACTTTTGAGGTGTTTGACTCAGAAAATTCACTTCTTTTTGTAATGTTGGGGGGGAGGGAAGCATTTTAGGAAAGTGTGTGTGTGTAACATGATCCTGCTACCAACTGTGGCCACTACACCAAAATCCCCTCACAGTCCACAATGGTTCTTGGGAGGCTTGGTAGAAACACTTTAAACGGTGGGATGACACATTATTTGACCTAGTTAAAGCATGTTGAGCTTTTATCAGCCATGATCTCTCTCTACCTCTGGTGCAGCCTTTCTGAAGCCACAGCAGATACCCACGAGCGATGTCCAAAATTCACTTTTTTTAAATCACCAACCAAAAGGACTGGTGGATCCAAGGTTTTTTTTTTTCTTTTCTTTTTTTTAATTGGCCAAAATAGATATTTCCTTATTGTGTCACATTTACATTTGTTTCAGTACGATTCATTGAGATAATGACGTGTTATGTTGAATACAAACTAAAAGAAGAAACCAGCGCAAAGGTGAGAGAGAGAGAGAGAGAGAGAGAGAGAGACCGAGAGAGAGAGAGAGCCCCTTGCACTGTGCTGGCTTAGAAGTGAAAACAAAATGACAACAGTATTTCTTCAGTTTTATATTAATGGTTATAATAATAATAATAATAATAATAATAATAATAATAATAATCTACACTGTAGTTAGTCTATATTATTTGACTTGTCACATCAGAGGCGTCATAAAAAAGGTACTGGAGGTTCAACATATCTATCTATCTATCCAACGTCTGTTACCTATTATGCAAAGCAACCATCCCAGTGTCATCAAGTAGGACAAAGGTAAGAAAAATGCCCTTTTACACACTGATGTAACAGCAAAACCTACAAAAATGCAACGACATCCATAACGCTTTAGTAAACAAGCAACATGACCTAAAGAAAAAAAAATACAAGACAACTAGGCTTTTTCAACCAAATAGTTGCGGAAACTACTGAGCCGGAGGAACTAAGCTCAGGAATTTTTGCGCCTTCTTTAATCATTAGTAATCAGGGCTGGCCATCACTCACTGTTGCTTACACACTTCATAGATAACTACTAGCATATGTAAGAGAAAAATCACGGTTCACCTCTTCTTGGCTGTAATAATCAATTTAGGCCATGATAAGTCAGCAGGACGAGGACTCGACTCCAAAACCTTAATTTAGCCTCAGAAAAACACAAGCTTAAAGAGAGATGTCTGCATTCGTATGCATTCCTCAAATATATAGTTTTAATTAACTATAAAAAAAAAATTTTCAAAAGTATTATTAATACGGGTTGTATTTCATGTCATAGTGCCCAAGTTTCTGAACATTAGAAATACTAAAACATTTTTAGCACCTTGAACTATGATACAGGAACTACTGTAAATTCAGTGCCATGAGTTCCTTAAAAGCTTCTTGCAGTAGAAATGCCCTACAAGTGTTTGTGACTCACTTTAACATGCTTTTTAGAGCACTTGCAAATGACGTCATATGGTCATTTTCATATTGGCAACATTGTCACACAATTATTTACATAAAGCTCAGAGGTTGTTGGTTGCAGAGAGGGAGAGGTCAGTAAAGCAAAACTTGGAGGAGCGGCTTGTCACTAGAATGAGAATACGTCCATCGTTTATTCACCGAGAGATAAACCGCACACAGACTACACTGCTACGTTCACAGCTCTACCCATGTTAGATTATGGTGACTCTATATACAGGGTTGCTTGCAAGACAATTCTTTCAAAACTCAACACTCTTTACCATTCCGCTATCAGGTTTGCCACAAATCCCCCCCCCTTCAACAATACACACCACTGCACTCTATATTCACACTCCCCCCACCCTCCCCAACTCAGTCGCTTACATTTGGGCTGCAGCTGCCACTGTGTGCGCAACATGCAGTGTGTGTGTGTGTGTGTGTGTGTGTGTGTGGCTGTGACACTGTTTGTGACCTATGTACGCGAACCATCATGCAGCCCGTGTGCAGAGGACAACGAGCGCATGCCCGTCCTGCGGTCGGCTCACTGTCCAAATGCCCTCCACGTTGTTCTGATGCTCATACGCTGCGCTACAGCCATGACCAGAGGCACATTTTAAAAAGACATGTACTCACGAGCTCTGGAGCTCAGCGAACGTCTGCTTCATCCTCTTGATTGAGGAGTCCATCTCCTCCTTGACCACTATCCTGTAGCGAGTCAGTGAGGCGGTGCATCTCTGCAGGTCCTTCACAGAGCGGTCAATGTTGGGAGCTGAGGGACGGACATTAAACATGACTTAGGCACACGCTGAAAAAGAAGTGCTACGACACATTTTGTCCCAGATTAGGTTTAACACGTGCCTTGGTAACAGGTCATTGTGCATCATTAATCATTGTATTGTGATAAACTAAATGCAGGACCAGATCATTTTGGGAAGGTAAGAGGTATAAAAGGTGTCTAACCCATCTTCTTGACTCCTGACGATCCGTGCTCATCAGCGTTGGGTGGAAATGAGGAAGGGAGTGGATGTGAATTGGAGCCTGGCCTGTGTCGGTTCTTGTTGCCTCTGGGACCCTGGTGATTCCTCCCTCCTTGCTGTAAGGGGGGACTTGGAACGCTACCTTGACTTTCTGCTTCTGCACCTGTGAGAAGATGGATTAGTAGTTTATAAACCAACTTTCCCCAAATAACTGCTTAAAATAGAGATGAGCCAAAGTAGTCCGCAAGTCGGTCAGCAGCAGAGTATTAGACCGTTTCTTTTAAGATTCTCCAAGTGCAACATAAGTCATTGAAATACAGCAACAAAAGAGAAAATGGCAGGATTTGATATATGCAGTTACTAAAAGTAACCACATGGAAAAGCATTGGGCCTCACTGAAGAATATTTGATCCTTATTATAATCGATGGCCCCAAACTGCTATATAAGGCCACCTGTTCTGAGCAAGTTTCAGTCACAAAAATATTAAAAGTAAAGGCAACATTTTCAACAGAGCTGAGCTTCAACTTCTGCTGTGGGAAATCAGAAGTCATATTAGGGGGCCAAAAAAAATGAGAAGCAATGTACTCTGACAAAAATAAAGAAGGAAACATTTGATATAGTCAAAATGGGACATGACGTAACCCTGTCTTCTTTTGGCTTGATCATTTATAAGAGCTGAGATTACCGGTGGTTTCGGATGTAGCAGGTTCAGAGTCCAGCTCAGCTGCATCCAGGGAGGCAGAGTCCAGCTGTTCACTCAGAGAATCAAGTGACTCTACGTCCATTACTGATCCGTTGGCATGAAAGCCGTTGACCTCATCCTTGCCCTCCTCAGGCGATGCGGCCTCAGGTGGAGCAGGCTCGGCTGAAGCCTCTGGCTGAGGCTTGGGCTTCTTTTTCTTCTTGGGCTGGACATGAAGAGATATTAATGCCACTTTGAACATCTAACTTTAATAAGTACAGTAAATACTTTCAAATCTAGGGCGGACATGAGTATGCTTACTCAACAAAAAGGCATTCAAGATGCAGGCTTTCAGGTTCTCACCTTCTTTTTGCCGGTGACATTCCACTCCTTCAGGATCTCAACTGCACTGCCTGCATTGTAAATCAAACAATGACGAAGGTGATGCATGACAGACTCAAACCCTATCTCGATATCGGAATGCCCTGAGGTGGTGTTAAGATGCCGCTCAATAAGGAACAAAGCAGTTTGACGTATGTGGTACAACCTTCTTGTTCTAATTTTAAGCCTGCAAGTGATACAAATGACGCAAGCAGGCTTCTGTATGCAAATGACATGGCATGCACGAAAAGAAAAGGTTGTCAAGGTCACATAAAGCACAAGAAATGTGGGCGGCATGCCAGGTCCGACTTAAGTACAGTAAACAAGGTAGGGCTGGAAATTACAGTAACACCATCAGAGTATTTGCAGAAGTATGCAGGTAAAGTGCATCAGACAATACTAGCATAAAGGTTCTCTTAAATCTTTTCCTCATGTGGTGTGATTATCTACTTTTAAAAGGCAAACTTGTATAATTGTTCTAAAACATGCAATACTACTAGTTGTTTGGGGAGATCATGTAACTACAGTCAGTCACTTTTTAAGCAAGCTTTGAGGCCCATAATTCACATTTTTGAAGTCAAGCAGCAACATTTTCATACCTTCTAAGAAAGCTTGAACGGCCTTGTCAACACAGTTTTCGAAATGCTGCAACACCAGCACTATCTCATTGTTACTTTTGTTGGGCACAACTGCCCTGACGGCACTGATCTGTAAAAATAGAAAGAAGAAAGGAAAAAGTATGAGACGAACATCATATTGAATAGCTCAATGTGATTCAACATTCATGATTCCTCATTTAGTAATGTGTCTTTTTCTCTCTCTTTTTTCTTATATTATGTGTAAACAAACCACCAGCTCCAACGCAGATATTAACAATTTCATTTCTATTATTATTTGTTTTAAAAGAACCAACATATTTGTTAGCAGTTTGTGCTCTACTTTTTTCACTGCCACTTAGGTTCAGTGTAACTCAAAATGTGCTTTAAAGCATGGAAACCCCCCCACACACTGTTTTTATTTTTTATTACACTGCAGCCCCATTTTCTTTAAGCAGTTCCATTATAGATTAACAGCTTTAAAGAGGACAATGCTCGTCATTAGATTACATAATGATTTACCTTAAGCAAAATTATTGTTGAGCTAGTGAATATCTAAAATACTAGACATAGTGAACATCTAAATACTACACTTATAAAAAACTCCCATTAAGACTGGCTCTAAAATGTTGGATTTTTCCTTTAGCAATACTAGAACTGTTGCTCATGCTGACATCTTGTCCTCTTGCGTTTACTGGTTCCAAAACTGCTGTACAGAGCCCACAACTAATGAAACTGAATGTCAAAGCTTAGGAGCAACTCCCAACGACACAACATTTTTTTGACTTTGGGAGCAGATTAGGATCATGCATATTTCGATTTTATGTTTCAAAACCCTTTACTGAAAACCCCTGCAGTCTCTCTGTGTCAGTCACGTGCAGTGTGTATACGTCTTACCTTCTCTTTCATCCTCTCAGCTGTTCCTCCCTGGGACATGGCCATTTTTGAGCGTGTGTCAAACACCACCCCTGACGTATCTGAAAATAATATAACAAACTCCATCATCTGTTCAGGCCTTGAGTCCAATTTGCAACCCACTGTAGAGCACCATTTGCAAAACAAATGGGGGGCGGCCTCTAGCTCACCCTTTTCTGCGTGTCATCCCCTCTCTTTCTCTCCCCCTTTCCTGTCTATCCACTGTCACTATCGAATAAAGGGAAAAGCCCCCAAAAATAATCTTTAAAAATATATATAAAATAAAAGCCTACAGCCGAGTATGAAAAGGCAGGGTAAAGTCCGCAGTTAATCTACGGCCATTTAAAGACAAGACGGGGTGGAAAATAAAATGCTGGCAGAGCATTCTTGAAAAAGAAAATGCCTTGTAAAAGTTGTTTTTCCCGTGCATGAAAGTAGGTTAATGTCACTGTAAATGTCCACAGCTTTTCCCTTAACAGCTATTCAAATTCAGTGTAAAAAGTATTGCCAGCTGTTAGACCACCCTTTTGATTTTAGGACTAAATTAATTAACAGATATGCACAGGTTTATTTGTTATTTTATCTTAAGCTATGGTCTACCTGCAACTTAAACCTTCAAGCCATTAAAACAAACAAAACAAGAGAACAAAACAAATAAATATACAATACATACAATATAGATTTTTATTTTTCTAATTTCTTTAAAACACTTCAAAAAGTCAATACATACCCTTTGGGCTGTTTTTCTTTGCCATGTTGTCACACAGAGGTATCCAGGAAATGTTTGGTTGCGTACTTGCTCAAGACAGTATTAACGCTTCAAATGTGTTTAAGATGGTGGTCAAATAAGGGCTCCAAGAGTGGCCACTTTCCCACAGTTTTTCTTGTTAGACAAGATGCCAACAAGGCTCACAACTGGCAGGAGGGTTGGACGAATGAGGTTCCAATCAGTCCTCCATTCCCATTTAGGAAAAGATTTGGGGTTTCCTCTCGTTTCTCTACTAAGTTGAGCCAAATCTGTAGGGGGGGTCAAAGGGAGAAAAGAAAATTAAAATGGTTTTGCGCCGTGGACTAGAATGTAAAAAAGAAAAGAAAAATCCAAGTAATCGTCGCTATGCTGTACGAAGCAGAAAATAACAGATGGCAAATCTCCACTTTTGCAACATCTGAAAATATGAATGCAAATGAAATCCATTTCCTTTGGCTATGAAATATAAATGAAAAACAGATTTCAATAAGTTACTGTCCGTCTGGCAGAGCATTCTCAAAAGAAATCTGCAGTTAATTTTGTCCTTGGCAGAAACACTGCATGTAATAGTAGTTATTAAGACTACAGAGAACCCCATATCTGAAGGGGAGTTCCTTGTTCTCAGGTCTCTGTAGGAATGGCGGGTGATAATGTTGTAAGGGCTACGCAGAATATTCACAGTCTTGCATGTGCAGATGACAAGACAACTGTGTATCTAAGAATTTGACACATAGACAAATGCTTTTAATAGGCATGATCAAGAACCTTTTTTTTTTCATAGCCAAACTCTTAACCAACGGCACAAATGGTTTTTGACTATGTGCCTTTGGACACCGTTTCGCCTTGCAATGGGATTTTCATTTTTTAAACTGAAACTCTCAAACTGCAAATTCAAATGAAACTGAGAAAGATGACTAGCAGTCACACTAATAAGACAGAAAGGAGCGGTTTGTTTTAGGCAAATGTTTCAACCCAAAATTCAATAAAATGCAACTGTTGCCATTTCAGCACTTAACATAGCCGGAAAAGTAATACACCTGAAAGTCCCAAAACGTCTTGGAAATGATGCCATCACACTGCTGATTAGTCAATATTTGACTGGTACCTTAAAATCTCCTGCTGACTGCTGCTGCCCTGTCCAAGTCTGCTTCAATTATGTCCCCTGTAGTCTTAAAAATGCTTCAACCAGACCTGCAGCAATCTGGATTCATTTTATGGGCCAGCTGTTTCCCCACTTTTAGGTTTCTCTTTCTGACCCTGGTTCTCTAGAAAGGGAAACTTACAAGCTGTACAAACCCACACCCTGGTGATTAGGACTTTGCGTGCCAAACAGTCCTGATTCCACCACACCTCTACGGACGTCAAACTACACATCAGCACAGTCAACAAGTGACACTGCAGCAACCACTAGGATGCATTATGTTTATCAAGAGGGATGGTGCTTGAATCTTCAAGAGAGAGCCAGGTGTACTTGTGATGCAACACAGGAAAAGTGCTAACTCAGCACTCAAATGGAACTAAAAAAGCTGTTAGATAAATGAAGAAGATGGCACATTTAAAAGGTGAATGTGTAGACATCTAGAGGGGCTTCTTTCCCAGTAAAAAAATAGATAAGATACACCTTCATGATCCCCAGCTGTTGTTGCAGCAGTACAACAGAAACACCATACATTAAAACAGATCTGCATAGATATGCATAGAAAGTAAGTAACAGAAATAAATAAGGAGGTACATAAACTACAATAGAGTAAATGGCAGAAATGATAAACCATACAGAACATTTGGAGACAGATGACGTGTTAAAGTGACCGTGGTATGATTAATAGCAGCAGTCTTAATATAAAATGGTCAATGAAACATTAACTTAGTATAATATGGTACATTGTGAAATAGTGAGGGGAATGACACATAGTATAATGTGCAGTAGTGTTATCATATGAAATAGCATAATAAGCATCTTAAATAATATAGTAATTCAAAGTCCGTGCAATCCTGCTTGCTGCAGAAGTCAAATCAGCCTCCCGATTTTACTGCAAAATAGCTGTAAAAACATATCCTAATGTCCAGTTTCACTCAAGCTCAGGAAAAAAATACTTTAGCTTCCAGAATAACCATCAATTATCCAACTCCGTGTTAGCTAACTAACCCTATTCAATTCCTTATGAAACATCTGTTTGCAGCTTAACCAACCTTTACATATATTGCTAACTTCTAAGTGAATTTCAGGCTCTCCCGTTCAGTGTTTCTCATTTTACATAGCTAGTTGGCTGAAGTCCGGAGGTAATGTTAGCTTGCTAGCAGTAACAACCGTTATGTGCTTAGCTTTGCGGGGCTCTGGGTTAGTGACCGCGGTAATTTGCCATTAACGTTACATTCTCACAACAACACTGACAATTACTAAATGCAACATAAAGTATAAGCGCTGTCTTTAAGGACGGTCCTTTGAATGCAGCCTTAGCTAGTACGCAGCTAGCAGACTGCTTTTATTATTCAATGCTATGTTGTAACGTTAAAGCTAGCCATCCCTTAGCTACTCAACTTTGACGTTAAACAGCTAAACTAATACTAAATCATTAGTTATTAGATTAGTGACTGGCTCAATGTGTTAGTAGATAAACATTATTAAATACGTACTTGTGTTGGCAAGAAAACTGAACAGTAGATTCTGGAAACAGGTCACCGCAGCTTCCACAGCCAGCCGTCTTTAATGCCAAGTAGTCTCTAGTCTGCTGTGGGCATATTTTCCTCCTTCGGGGTTGCCAGGTTGGATTCAAAGAACCCCCCTTTTAAACCAAGAGTTTTACCAAAGGCTTGAGACCACGGTACTTCATTTATACAGTGGGGGAAGAAGTACGCATATGTTTTACTTAAGTAAAAGTAGCTATAACACTTAATAATAACCATCACTAATATATGGTAAACTGATTAAATGTGAGTTGTTAATTACACTTGAGTTAGTTATTTTACTGTTAATGTTACTAATTATGAGTGATGTTATAATTGATGGTATTTTTAGAGTTTATTGTTGCACACATCATACATTTCTATATATCATATTAGGCATTTGTTAATGATTACCAAATGATATGTAAACCTTTAAGAAATTATTTGTAAACCGTCAATAAACATTACATGGTTGGATATTATAAAAGTTTGAAATGAATGGCATCTATAATCGTGCATAATAAATGGCTGAAGCTAAAATGCTATAATATGTCAATCAGTGGGGGAGGAAGTATTGAGATATTTTACTTAAGTAAAGGTACTAATACCAGTACTAATAAAAAAAATACTCTGTTACAAGTAAAAGTCCTGCACTTAAAATGTTACTGAACTATCAAAAGTAAAAGCACTCAATGCTGAAAAATGTCCCCTGTGACCGTTGTACTATTATAAATTCATTCAATTATCATTACTTGTGCAAAAGCGGAATTTCACTGTTGTAGTTGGCTGATGTGGAACTATTTTGTAAGGGACTGCAACTAATGATTATTTTTAATTGATTGATTGGTTAATTAATTGATTGATTGATCGGTGAAAATTCTGCCACATTTACCCAGAGCCTAAAGTGACACAACAGTACAAACCTATACATTAATAATAATAATAATAAATTATTTTTATTGGTCTTTCAATTATTTTTTCCTTGCTTATTTTCTGTTGGATCCTACTGTATTTTTACAAATGTTTATCTTGTGAAGCACTTTGTGACTGGTCTGTAAAAGGTGCTATATCAAATAAACGTATTATTATTATTATTTTTATTATTATTTGTGAAGCTGGAATCATGCATTATTTATTATAAGCTCTCTCTATATATATATTTTGTGTGCACAAATCTTAATTTGTATGTATGCATGTAATGAATTTAAAAAGTACAATATTTCCCTCTTAAATGTAGTGGAGTAGAAGTGGAAAGTAGCATGAAGAAAAAAGGCTTAAGTAAAGTTCAAGTACCCTTAAATTTGTAGAACTTGACTAAATATACTCAGTCACATTCCAGGGCAATGCTGTCCACTTCAACAAGCTGGCAACCTATAATCCACGTCGTCATTTCCGAAGTTGAAGAAAAGGGTTCGCACGATTTGGCTTCCTTTACCGCCCGATTATACACACACTAGCTCTACATACACAGTTCAGCTATCGTTGGTTAGCATTAGCTGTCGTGCGCTTCGTCTTCACTGTAATAACCGTCTGTAGAAGCTGCCATGACAGCTCTCTTCTCGAGGGAAGCAAGAGTTGAAAAAGTTGTATTTCGCTGCCGTGTGGTATCAAAGTGAGCGAGGGGACGTTTTGGTGGACACCGCAAAGCTAGGTTAATGTCTAACGTTACCGACCGACCGAGTGAGGGGAGCGGAGCAACCAAAATGGCAACCCCCTATGTCACAGATGAATCTGGTAAGGCTGCTGCATGTGCCAGACCTTTGTCTGCCTAAAACAAATCGATCTTCATTTAACAAAGCAACTACAATTAAGTATTTATTAACAACAATAACAATAACATGTTGACGTTTTTATTCAGATGTTTTGTTTTGCAGCTAGCTAATGCTAAACGGCTAACATGATACTACCCACTCTTTCACTTCATTTAGTTATTGATGTAGCTTTATTTAGAGTTATAAGTGGTTTAATTAGCTACATTACCTTTTTGCGTAAACCTGTTGCCCCATTAGCTAGCAATCATTAGCTATTTAACTACTGTAACGTTACCAGGTATTTCTGCTGTAATGAGTTCAGAATCAGATTTATTACCAATACATTTTACAGTAACGTTAGCTGTAAGATAAGTTTAGAATGTTGTAACACCCGCCTGCATTAATTAGGACCAAGTTAGAGTATATATGATTTTATATCATGATATCGATTGAGAAACAGTTAATGGATAAAATAACCAGACATAAATAATTCAAGGTAAACGACAAACAACGATACTTAATTACATTGATGCATAGGTTAGGGCTGGGCGATATGGAGAAAATCAAATATCACGATATTTTTGACCAAATACCTCGATACCGCAACGATATTGTAGTGTTGACTATTGGTGCTTTCACAAAATATTTACACAATGAGATTTTTGATAAATAATCATCAGTAATGTGGATATGTCTAAGTGGGTAAAGGCAAATAATAGACGGTCTGGTAAGTTCAGAAAATGACATAACTTTACTGTAATGCAGCCTTTAAAACCAGGAAAAGACAACACTTATGCCATATTACGATATCCAAAACCTAAGACGTTATCTAGTCTCATATCACGATATTGATATAATATCGCTATATTGCCCAGCTCTAGCATAGGTTATATAAAACTTCAAAATGTCCCAAAGCAGTCCTGCTTATTGGTCGCAATATTGCCTAAAATGGTCTAACACAGTGGTTCCCAACCTTTTTGCCTTAAGACCCCTTAAAATGAGGTAGTATTTATTTACATGCACACCTTTATCATATGTCACAAACATCAGTGGTGAGCAGTGCTTTTCTCCTCTTATTTTCTTGATTTGGATTGTCTAGAGGACTGAAGAGGTAAAGCTATTGAGAATGTCACAAGAAAAAAAGCAAAGACTTAAGAAAGAAAACGAGTAGCATTTGTGTAACAAAAATAGTTTTTTTTGTTTCCTATCTTCAGTCATCTCATAATCCCTCAGATTTATCTTGTGACCACTCGGAGGGGTTCGACCCCAAGGTGGGAACCACTGGTCTAAAATACCGAGACATATTGAAGGGATAGCTACCACGGTATGTATAGTATCACAATAGACGGTTGACATCGTCTCATGATGTACTGTATATCGTCACCCTCACTATGTAAACATATTACAATAATCAAAGTCATATAATGCTTACTTTCGAACAACGTTCTTATCCGTTTATTTCCCAGCTGCAATACACAAAGCATTGTTCCTGTGCCCACTAGAGTGCAGATCGGGCCACATTTGTCTGTCCGAGCCCGGCCCGCGTCCGACAGAGCAGTAACCGAATCCGGCCCGAGCCCGACACAGTTAAAATCTCTTTTTTTTCTCCTCATACTAATGACACACACGTTTGTTTGTGTGGAAAGCCCGCTTTTATTAAGCAACTGTAGGAAGGCATTCGGAAATGTCAACAGATGAACATCAGCACACACGGGGCAACAAGCGCACGTTGACACAGGCTCACCTACATAATAAGCTTTTTTTAAATGTTCAATGCCTTATCGCGCTGATGTGACCGACCCGAACATCACTATGAACTATACTTATGATTATGTCTTTAGTGTACTTGGTCATATGTTTAATTGACCAGAAATTCCCTGTCTTGCTAACAAAATGTGTATAAAGGTCATCTCTCAAATAGCAATAACATTGCCTATACACCTTTTTCACAGCAGACATGTTGACATGTCATAGTAATGATGGCTGCATTCCACTTAGGAGAGGCCCAGGTATTGTGCATGCTGACTCACTGAAATAGCTTACTGGGACACTTGATGGAACTGAGCCATCGTTAAGGTTATCAATTTTAGCTGTGCTTTTCCTACTATGACAAGTCAAAACATGTCTGCTGTGAAAAAGGTCCATTGAGTGCAATTCCAACTAATAGTTAACAACACAGATATGGGGTAATTTGGAGTTTAAAAAAAAAAAAAGACTCGGACAGTACACATTAATGTAGGCAAAAGGTTATTTTTCATCTGTAGTCATTGGACAGGAAAAAAAAAAACATACGACAGAGCAATAATGAAAGGAGTAGAGAATGCAGTTTTGACAAACCTCCAAAGGATTCGAGTGAGCGCTGAGATATTTTCTTGGTCCTGATAACAGTCAAAGCCAGCTCGCAGCTGACATAAAGGTCTGCTGGCTCCAAAAAATGTGCACTTTTATTCATGCCAATATACCAGCACTCTAAAATGGTGTACCTGTTGCTCTTCAGGGAAATACATTGCTGCCACTCAGCGACCTGATGGAACATGGAGGAAGCCGAGGCGGGTGAAGGATGGTTATACCCCCCAGGAAGAAGTGCCGGTGTAAGTGGCGTTATTTCCCTACAGTTGTACGCAGAATGTGTAAATCCTAATGTTATTGAGAAAGTAGCGGGGGATTGCAGCAAGTAGGGATGCTCTGATAAGTTAGAATGGGCCCATATTTGTTAGAAATGTGTTTAATATTTCTTGAGCAAAGAGTCATTTTCATCCCCTCACCTCAGTTTTTAATCCTGTGTTTCTGTTCCTTGCTGTTTCAGCTACGAAAACAAGTTTGTGAAGTTTTTCAAGAGCAAACCTGACCTGCCACCTGGGATGAACCCGTCCGATGGAGCTCTGACAAAGCAGCAGCAAAAGATCCCCGGCTGCGGGGACAGTGAGACAGCCGGTCTCTCAAAGTCTGCCAAACGCAACATGAAACGCAAAGAAAAACGGAAACATCAGCAGCACCAGGACGGCGACGGTGATGCGGATGTGGACTCGGTGGGCGACGCTGTCGAGAACGTGTCCATTTCAGACAGCGCAGAGTCTTCAAACAAGACGAAGGCGCCGGCTTCCGTCTCGTCTCCCAAGGATTCGACGGCAGAAGCAGCCGAAAAGGCCAAGAAGATCAAAAACCTGAAAAAGAAGCTGCGGCAAGTCGAGGAATTGCAGCAGAAGGTGGACTCAGGGGAAATAACGGAGCCAACAAAGGATCAGTTGGAAAAGCTGGGTCGGGTTAAGATCTTACAAGATGAGTTACAGCAGCTCGAGCGTGACTCTTGAAGCAATAAAGAAAAAGCAGAAGAGTTGAACAGACTACACATACAAACTACATATTACAAGACAGGGAAGGGACCCTTGCAGCTTTGTGATCATGGCTTCCATTAAACATATTCTACCTATTTGATATTCATGATGAACTCTGGAAGTGAACACAGTCCCTGCGCCTTTGAAGCAGATCATGACAGAAAGTCCACGTAGCAGGCACCACATCAAAACTGACCGGCCTCTTTTCTAGATTCAGATCTCCAGATAACAATACGACTCCTGCTCATACACTTATCGGCCAGGCCACTCATTTATAAATATCTTTTAAAGACATTGTGAATTGTTTTGTGCGTGTCTGTCCTTTCCATTTTGTACCTTTTTCGTCACAACAGGTATTACTCACGTATAAAATATTTTCTGTTTAAGAGAATATAGTTTGTTGACTTGTCTGCTCTAAAAATTAACACATTTTTGTCAATGATCGGATGGATTGTTGGATGTTGAGCCGCTGTCTATACAGTCATTACATTAATTAAAACTACATGCATAAAATGTTTATCTCATATTGGTTATTAGTAGTAGAGTGAACCATTACTCTGTGAGTTTCCTGAATGGAACAGAAATTATTTTGGCAGGAAAAACATGGTGTCATGGGATGTTTTGGAAACAAGTTATACACTTGGTGATATTGTATAGTTTTCCTATTGTCAACAAATCCCATTTAAAAAGAAAAAAAAAAGACCAAAACCAATAATTAATTGTTTCTACCGACAAGTATTGTCTCTGTAGCCAAAGTGTATTCCTCTGTGCCATAGAGCTCCATTGTTAAAACAAAAAAAACTATTAAAAATACAATAAAATGCATCAATGAGCCACACTGTTGCACCTGTTGACATGTTCCTTTATTATGATGAACATGGACAGTAGTTACTTTGAGTTGATCCCACATACATGTACACCGTCCTGCTTCCGTAAATACTCACTAGACCCAGGGGTCTTCAATAACAATCAATTGTCAGGTTTAAGTTGGCAGAAGAGGGGATATGCCTGAACCTAGGGCAGGAACACCCCTTAATGAGAACTAAGGGGTTGTCTAGTGTTTGTGGCGTTAAAATTGAACCAGTGGTTAAATTTAGAAACTAATTGTTTTAAACATGTCTGAGTCTTGTTCCCATCTGTCCACTCACGTTTTATGAGCTTCTCACAGTGTTAAAGCAGAAAAATGAGGCGTTCTCTGTTTCCATTCAGAGGACGATTTGTAGCGATGGTTACATGGGGGCGTCATTGTTTTTTCTTGAATGGGCTCCTACATTGTGAACAATATAATTAGCTGTTGTCTCAAGGAGGAAGTGTGGTTAGTTGTTTTCCTCATACAGCTGTAACCACGAAGTGAAAAATGTTAAGATTTATGTGGAATATTGTACATGTTTCACCAACATAACACAGTATTTCTGGTACATCTGTTGCACTTTCATGTCGTCTGAAAAATAATTGACCTACAAAGTATAATTAAATATCAAGAAAGTGGGATTTTCTTTCACCACAATGACATAACTGGTTATAAGTCGTAACCTTTAGTAGATGGTGGGCGAGTTAATACTTAATTTATTTGCTTCCTTTGACGTAAACAAAATTAAAAAAGTTATTCTTAAACTCTTCGAGACAAATGGCTCTAAATGATGGTGCAAGAAGGCGTGATCATGCTGGTGGTGTCTGAAATATGTTTTGGTTTTTGTCATCCACACATCACATTCCTTGTAAAGGTTTATTATGTGGCTTTGAGGCAGGTCCTGAACAGACACTTGATGGTATAAAAACCGAAATCCCTAAACTAAAACACCAGCTTCAGCTCTGCCACAGGGAGGACTAATACTCAGAGGATGGATGCAGATGGCGGAACTGCAGTCTTCAGCGATGCTTAGAGAGACCCAAAACTTGTTTGTTATCGGTTGAAAAGTTATTATTTGACAGTGTAATGGAAAAAGACCCAAACTGGAAAATGGAATATAGGCTGGAGTTAATGTTGCTTCTAGTTCTGCTGACACCAGCTTCATCCGTTGCCCTGAGCAGAGAAGAATTTACAGAAGCGGTGGTAAGAAAATGCAGAACATGTTGAGATGCCGAAACATACATTTACTGAGAATTTAAACCAACAACATTTCACACAAAAAAGAACACTATCCGTTATTTTGAGTCTTTGAGCTGTTTGTTTTTTTCACAGTTTAAAGTTGCCTGGTAATACGGAAGAGGATTAGGGCCACGTGAAATTCGGAGTTCTGACTTTTTTTTCTCAGAACGCTGACTTTTTTTTATCAGAACTCAAAGACATTTTTTTCACATGGCCCTAATCCTCTTCCATATAGCAACACTGATTGTGATTATCGAATATTATTTAAGCTAAATTGTGCAATCTGAAGTCCATACTGCAGTGAATTATTTTGTTTGACAAAAAGAGGAAGACATGTTTTCAGTTGTAAAACATATTGGATACAAATCGTTGTAACCTTTCATTTAGATGGTTCAAATTGATTAAAACTACCTTGGGATGATTTTGGCATGACGTACTTATTAGGGAGTTAAGTAAATGTTCACCAACCATTGGCTCTGATAATATCAATGCTGCCCAGGTAGTTAGCGTTTCATTCAGGGAGCAAAAAAATATCCCTGTGATAGTACTGGTTGACAAAAGTCTTTCTACATGTATGCACCACATTAAGTCGACATATAGTTACTTTTCTGATTATGATTTTACAAACACATAATAAAAAAGGTTGCATTACTGTAGATTTAACTACAGTTACAAACAGTCTGCTTATTGAGTAAATTGTGATGCTAAAACTTGGTCCTTTTCTTAAAAGTAAAATGTTGAATGCCGGACTTGGAGTATTTGTTTAGTATGGTATTGGTACTTTTATATAAGTAAATGACCTGAATACTTTTTCCACCACTTTTAAAATGAGTGCTCTTTCTTTAGGTGTATTTAAGGCAGTATGACTATCTGAACATCCCACTGGACAGTGAAGGCCAAAACCATCCACCTGAGGAGATAGTGGAAGCCCTAAGGTGACCATATTTCATCCATTTGAACTATTTGTAAAGGTAGTTTAACATGTTCTCCTCTGTTTTATTTGTTTACCGTTACCCCAGGTTTGTTTGTTTATTTGAACCAGTGCAAATGTCATATCTTTTTGTCTCTTCTTTGTATATCAGAATCTTTCAGAAAGTGACAAACCTGCAAATATCAGGTAAACTAGATTCAGCCACTCTGGCGATGATGAACAAACCTCGATGTGGACTACAGGACACTTTCAATAACAAATCTCTTAAATATCGAGTCCTGGGTGGGTAACTTCATATTACATATCCGATACTAATTGTTAATGTAGCATTGTCTGATAAATGCATGTAAAATGTCACCTAATGTTTCCTAATTGAACAGGTTACTGGCGCAAGAAGATGCTGACCTACCGCATCTATAATTACACCCCTGACTTGGGTCAGGGAAAGACCCGTTTGGCAATCCAGAGTGCATTCAAGTACTGGAGCGATGTGTCACCTTTAAAGTTCAAGGAGCTGCAGCAAGGAAGAGCAGACATCAAAATCTCCTTTCACAGAAAAGACAAGACGTGTCCAGTTCCCTTTGACGGACGAGGTAGGAGCAACTTTCTTAAAATGTTTCACTTGACAATCTCTGAATGTCTCAAAGAAACCGTGGAAAGTTTTCTGATCTCGGTACTTTCACACATGTTGAATTGGAAAACCTTTGATATAAGATGCCACTTGATTGAAACAAAAGAGTTCTTGCTTTATCTTAAGGTCATGTTTTGGCTCACGCTGATGCCCCCGAGTCAGGCATTGTGCATTTTGACAACGATGAAGTGTGGACAGAGGGGAAGAGCTCCGGCTCCAACCTGAGGATTGTTGCAGCCCACGAGATTGGCCACGCTCTCGGCCTGGGCCACTCACAATACTACAGCGCACTGATGGGACCTGTTTACAATGGATACCGCTCCGACTTCAAGCTACATCCAGATGACATCCAAGGGATCCAGGCTTTATACGGTAAAGTCAGAATAGAGTTATAGTGTCAGGGTGTGTGTGTGTGTGATTGTTAAAGTACAACTTATGCTATATGCAGTGTTGTCCCTATTCAGGAAAGCCAGAGAAGACTCCTCCATCCAGAAATCCAAGTCAGTTATTGCCAGGAGTTATTCCAGATCCTTGCAAGGCCTCTGTGGATGCAGTAATGTTGGGTATAGAGACTCTGATGCTGCCACACTGCACTCAATAAAGAAAATAGCCTCTGTATTTTGATATTTAAACAGTAATTTGGGAGTTGTACCGACTTACAGCTGTATGTTGTCTCCTGCATTGTGTCCCTGCAGGTCCTTTGCGTAAGACATATGTCTTCAGTGGTCAGTATGTGTGGACGTTGTCCAGCTCTGGCTACAACACTCCCATCTTAATCTCTGCACTGTGGAAGGAGCTGCCAGGGAGCCTCAATGCAGCTGTTCACTCTCAGCGGACCAGCAAGTCCTATTTTCTGAAAGGTGGATTAATTTCATAGTTTCTCACAAGGGTATGATGTACAATGCTGGCAGGATTTTAACATTTTTAAAATGCAGTGTTTAAATAATGCATTTCTTCTCTTCACATGTTCTTTTACAGAAGACAAAGTATGGAGATACACTGGCTTTAAACTTGACCAAGGCTTCCCCAAACGCTTGGCCAATATCCCGGCTGATATTGACTCAGCCTTGTACTTCAATAAGAACAAACAACTTGTCTTTTTCAAAGTAAGTGCAAAACACAATATTTCCTTCTATCTGTTTTGAGAGTTTTTGTTGAATGTCTCGTTCATTTTCTGGGTTATTTCAGGGCTCTGGATACTGGCAGTGGGACGAAATTAGTACGACAGACTTCAGTTCATATCCCAAACCTATTGGAAAACTCTTCCACGGGGCACCTAGCAACCCTAATGCTGCATTGACATGGACAAACGGACATATATACTTGTTTAAAGGCACCCAGTACTGGCGTGTAAACCAGAACCACCAAGCAGTGGAGAAGGCCTACCCTCTGAACACGGCCACGCACTGGATGCAGTGTGACGACTGAGCCACCAGAGGCCACCGGGGATTCAACACAAACTTCGTCCTGCACAATGATTCAGTATAAGAATTGGGGGGGGTTGGGTAGTCTGCATGAAATAAACACCAGAATAAATATTTGTGTCTTATGATGTTTCTTTTTTTGTTTATATTATTATTTAAAAAGTAGCTATTGACATACATGAAATTTAATAAGTCAAACTAAGACTTTATGGTGTTTGTTTCAGTAGGTTTGGACGTTGTTATCCACTAAAAATAAAGCATCTACAGTATGTAATATTCCTGAAGAAAAAAAACATACCTGCAGAGATGCTAAGATGCTCTTTTATCACCAGAAATTTAGACTGTTATAGTAGGAAAAGCACAGGTGCTGCTAATAACATTATGGCTACACACACACACACACACACACACACACACACACACAGTTCTCCTGTTGCACCTGTTAGTGTGAAACAAGTCACACCTTTGTCATTCTTATTAGAACCTACTCTTAAAGTTTTTTTTTTTTTACAGCTGTCAAATCTTAAAATGATGGATGCCGAAGTCATGACCCACCCTACTCTGCCTCTGATTGGCTAGTACTAGTTGCGTTGGTTGGTTAGGTTTAGGCATGAGGAGAGATTTGTTGGGGTAATCCAATCAGAGGCAGAATAGGGCGGGTCATGCCTTCGCCATACTGGGAAATAACTCTCTACTTTTGCTAAATGTTTTTTTAGCATTTAGCATTATTATACCATAACTGCCAGTGAATTATTGCTGTTTTTTTTTTTTGCTTTAACAGACATTTATATAAGACAATAGACACGTGCTACATAATGTCATGGTTTGGAATTCCTGTTTGGTAATTCACCATTTTGTTTAACTGTTTATATTTCTTTCCCACTCACCTGTTCTCTATTCCCTCATTAGCTCCCTTGCCAGTCACTTCCACTAGCCCTCTGCCAGATTGTCTTTGTGCTTTATTTCTTTCCAGCGTTATGTTTATTGTTCGATGATTTTTTCATCTTGACCCAGTTTTGACCCAGTTTTGTCTCAGCCTGCCCCGTTTTTGCTGTTGTCTGCCTGGATTGTTTGCATCCTTGTTAAGTAAAGACTCTTTGCTTCTACCTCTGCCTCCTGAGTCGTGCTTTTGGGTTCTTTTTGTCTTAGGACTGCGTGTGACAACATAGTATTTTGAGAATAAAAGATTATTATTCCATCCTGTGAGATAAACTGCTGAAAGGAAGTGATGATCACAAGTCTGATGACTGTGTATTTTGTGTTGTCATCATTCAGGGGATGATCTCCGAGCATCTCAAAGTCCACTGTGTGCATGTTGATGATTAGGCTATCTGAAGAAGCTGGTTAAAGCTAGAGTGGACAATGTCTGTAGAAAATGAACATTTCAAAGTATGTTTAATTATCAGTACATGGTAATGGATTATTCGGATATGTGCAGGTTGCAGATATTTGATGGCGGGTTCCTTCAGACTGTAAAAACAGGGGAGGCAGCAGTCAGAGGCACCATGGAGCCCGTCTCAAAGTCAATCAGAGTATGTGTGATGGTGCTGACGCTGCTGGTGGAGGAGCCTGTTCCCATCTGGCGCTCCTTAAGGCTCTGGAGATAACTCTGAAAGGCAAACAGGAGAAAGACTCATTGTTATTGCACTGACCATCTACTATCATTTTAAACGATGATTACTCATACAATCAGAGGGAATTGAGAAGATTGATTGTCAGAGCTAGACTCTGTTTCTCTGAAGAAAAGAAAGCTGAATGATCAATTTGAATCCCGGCCACTGACCGGCGCCAGGATGTCCCCAGCGTAGCGTTTCAGCGGTGGAGGCCTGCGCCGACGGTGTGGTTGAGGTCTTCTCCTTGACTCTCTATATCTGTGCTTCTTGGAATGTTTCTTCTGTTTTTTGTGTGCAGCTGGAAAGCATCCAAAGGGAAGTAAAAAAAAATAAAGGAAATCATTAGTCTATAACATTACAGAAGAGGATTTTGAGCTCATATTTAACACGAAAACAGCCTTGAATGCATCAGTAAACTCACCTTCTGTGTGTGATACTCCTTTGGCGGTAAACCTCCATTGCACCAAAACACCTATCAGACCCATAACAGGCACTATCCCAGTGATCCCCCAGTTAAACCAGCAGAGTGGACGTGGGGTGACTTGACAGAACAAATCATACACCTGATCTGGCAGCATAAACGTCCCCACCAGGTAATCCACACACAGCATCACAGCGGTGGCTCCAAACACAGATGTGTAGATGATGGTGAACAGTTTCTGCCACTGGAGTGTGAAGAGAGCAGTGACGATGCTTGCAGCCAGAATAACGATGAGAGGCAGCCACACTGGAGTCATGCTGTGAAACTGTCCGATGACTACCAGGATGGCGAGGGAGAGCAGGCTCCCCAGCTGTAGGCTGCTGAGGAGGAGTCCCATGGTGGACACCAGCATGGTCATCAGCCCGCAGAGCACACCCATGCCCAGGCCGATCCCTGCCTTTGTCTCTGAGCCCAACTGGGCGTCCAACAGGGGCTCCTTGTGGTACACCAGGAGGACGGCTGCTGAGCCAATCATGAAGCCAGAGAAGAACATGACCATCTTGAAGCAGCGGTATCCTGAAAAGTGGAATAAAAAAAAAAAAGGTTAGACTTGATTTTAAAAACAAGTCCTGTCTACTATTCCATAATGTATACAAACCCAAAAAATGACTAACAGTATTTTGCAATTGCTTTGACTGTAACTCTTAATGCAGAGAGCCAAGCTGACTTGTTAATTCTTCCTTTTAAACTCAAAATACTGTCCTCACAAAGTGCAAAACACAACCATATGCGCAGCCCTAAAATAAAGCCACAAGTTTTACATTAGCACAAGTTTTGATGCTTATTTCAAAGCGTACTGAATACTGAATCAGTGCAATGCCTTGTTTGCGAGCATTTTATTACAATATTACCTTAGCGTACTGTACTTGAAATATCTAAGGTGTGGTGTCAAAACTGCAAAAAGCTAACTCATGGAGTCAAGAACAATAACAATTATCATTTTGTCTTTTTTAATGTGAGTCAGACTCTGGACTACATCATCTATTTGCAGTAACGCAGCGTATTCAATAAATAAAATGCTTTCAAAGGTTATTCTTACTCTTGATAATAAAAAAAAAATGATTTCTACATAAATTGCACATTTTCCTTTTTTTAATGAGATTTTACATTGTAAATGTGTTCTAATCATAAGGTAAAGTGGAAAAACTTTTTGTTTTGATATTAAAGGGGACATATCATGAAAAAACTCACTTTTTCAGTGCTTGTGAACATTCATTTAGGTATCTGGAGTTCCTACAGTACCAACCCACAAACTGTGAAATAAGACAACCCAGTCAGTTTTCTGTGGGCTGCCAAGATCAGAAAACATGGGATTCAATTTCCTCCAGCCTCATTAGACTATACCGCCCCTGATCTCAGTATCTCCACCCACGGCTTGAGAACTGCCTTTGCAAAGGTGCGCCCATACACTGTTAATATTAATGGACAACGCATCTGGTTCGGCAAAGTGCTGCAAATGCGGAAGTGCCTTAAACCTGCATTCTTTCTGAATTCCAGCAGGGGGCGACACGTGTGGTTGCAAAAGGAGGTCGGTTTCTGTAGAAGTCTATTTTTTTTTTTTTACCTCAGTAAACATTTTCATAATGAGTTTATGGTCTCAATAGTTTTAAGTCTTCTGCACCACAGAATGATGTTCATTTTTTTTAATTATGGTCTCGTTGATTTTAAAATCAGCGATAAAGCAGGGGGTGTTTTAAGGCGTGACTATGACGTGATTGCCAGTGAAAGTGTGTAACGTAACGTAGAGTGTAAGCAGTTCCTCCCTCACTCCTCCCTCTCGTATAAAATCGTCACATCCGCAACCAGGATGGCTGCACCCGTAACGGCAGACAGATAGCAGATCTCCACAAACCAATGGGTGACTTCACACATGTGCTGTCCATTAATATACAGTCTATGGGTGCACCATATTTTTCTCGCAAGCCAATCAGAGCAAACTAGCCTTTTCAGGAGTGGGGCTTAAAGAGACAGGCGCTAAAACAGAGTGTAATACAGTTTTTTACATTAAAGCATGTAAACATGTTCTAGTAACCCAGCATACATACATTCTGTATTAACCTGAAAATGAGCATTATAGGTCTCCTCTAAAAAAGTTACAATTTTGTGGCATAAATTCTAAACACACAAACATACAGTTGCATACCAGCAGTACTATAGTACTTTCACTGGTTTCTTGCTTGAAACCAGCTTTTGACTGAAATATCACTGAGATGCTTGGAAGACCATGCTGATGTCAATGGGTCACACATTGCTGACATTAATTTTATAAGTGAATTTGTTCCAGTTTTCATGTCCAGCTCCAACATCTGTCATTAACATTTTTTATGTGAGAAATATCAGTTCTCAGAGCTCTGAAAACTGACAGTACTGCCTTTGGCTTCACTATTGTAGCTGCTGCTTTCCTTCAAATTATTAATTATTTACAGTCATAAAATTCCTTGCAGGCAACACTGTGAGACTTTGACAGCATGTGTGTTTGCATAATCTCACATGTTTTAGGTCTATAGGACACACTTCTCCTAATCACGCTCTCAGTTTGTGTTTATTGGATTTGTGTTCAAATATTTTCTTAGGGTAAACAGAGACAGAAGCAAAGTTGAACTCTTTTGCGTCACATTGCTTTTTTTCTTTTCTTCGGGTAAATCTCCCTCAAAGCATTATTACTAAACATACAGCTCTACAAACTGCTGTTACCTGGAATGTAGAAGGTCTTTGTAAAAATGCAACATCGCTGTCAGAACTAACATGAGCTTGTATCAGGTGTAACGCTGTGAAACCACTGAGATGTCAAACAGTGCAACAGGTGGCACTTCATTAATGCTGCCTGTGTCAAATTCAGAGAGAGGACAGAGGACTACCCATCTGCCTCCTCCAGCTTTGTGCTTATCCACCCTAAAACCCTGACGGCTTTCAGACACCTGCCACTGTGGGTTTAAGCCATCATCAGGTGAGCTAATAAAACATTAAAGGTATGAGAACAGTGACAGCAGGGACATGTTGAACTCAGGGGCGGAGCCAGTCGTTGTAAATATCCGGGGCTCAGCCCAAACCTAGGGGGGGCCAAGGGGCATGCTCCATTTACAGCAGCGATAGGAACTATTTGATAATAGAAAGCCTAACAATCTGTACATCGTTTGGGAAAAACATGATAGTTGCCAAGGAAAAGAATCATCCTGTAGAGCCAACATCCTATTTTATATCAAATTGTTCCCTAACTGTCTTCATCATTTTGAAACCAGAACACAAGAAATGAGAATTACTAATTTTTACTTATGCCACCTAAAAAAAGGCAAAAATTCATACTATTTTTAAGTTACATAACATAGGTAGGGAAGGAATTTGACATAAACAGCATTACTAATCTTTCAACGAAGGCAATCATTTTCAAGTAATAGCACTTTACTTTAAAAACCTAAAAGATTCGGGGCTTTTGAGGGATGAAGCCCCAGAAGCCACCACGTTGCCCCGCCCCTGGTTGAACTTTGTGTAGCCTGTTCTTACCAAAATAATTTGTGACCATGAATACATACCGAAAAAGATGTAGATGAGGCCGAATGAAATGCAAACAGAGCAGACGATAGATGGGATGACTTCATACTTGATGTTAATCTCAAGCTTACAAATGTCCACCTCAGCTAAGCCAGCGCTAGGCTCCTCAGTAACAGAGTAAAAGAGTGACGTGACTGCCATCTTGGAGGATTATTATTACTTCTATTACTGTGTGGCTGGTCTTTGTTCATTGAAGGTGGGAAACCGGAATGTCCTGCATGTGGCGTTCAGGAAAAGAGGAAGCTTGGGAAAGAAGAACTTGTACTAAGCTGTTTCCTGTTGTGCACCTGCAAAAAGAGAAGAATGTTTCAGCATTCATGGCAACATAAAATCAGCTTTTTTTCCCAGTTTATTTTCCTGGATGCCAACTTGAGAGATATTCAGTCATCAAGTTGTATGAACACCCTGAGGAGTAGTCCTTCAAAATAGTACTTATAAACTTTTTGAAGTTGTGATTTAAGTGAATATATGAGAGAATATGACTATTTTCCCATGTACCAGTTTCCTGTCCAGAAATCAGGGAAGGAAGCTGGGGATCCCCTCTGAGTTTAATGTCTTTCTTTCTTTTTCCTGGTTCTTTTGTTCAAGAACAGGACACAGATGAGGATATGGCCTTGTGGCTTGATGCCATTACCATACAGGTTTATTGTTCTGAGCATGAGGTTAGATACTCTGTAAACATATCCCACCCCATTCAGTCTTCTTTTTGCACTGCTTTGCATTTTTTGCACTGTTTAGTTATGTATCTTATGTTTCTTATATGCATTTTTATGTCATTTGAGCTGAAGAAGAATTTCTGTCACTCTTGATGGACATTAAAGTTTTTCTTATCTTATCTTACTGAACAATATGACAAAAACAAAACAGCTCAACAATAGGACAAGATATTCTAACATCAATAAAGAAAAGTAAGTGGTGGTAGAAATACTCAGATATTTTACTTAAATAAAACTAGCAATACTTTAGTATAGAAATACTCTGTACTGTTATACTGTTACAAATAAAAGTCTTGCATTTCAAATGTATTATTTAAGTACTAAAGTATTAGCATCAACATTTTCTTTAAGCACCGAAAGTTAGAATACTAATTATGCAGAATGGCTCATTTCAGCATAATATATATTATTGAATTATATTTTTTGTTGCATTACTTTAATGTTACAGCCGGTGAATAATTTTAAATAATGTAAATACTGCTATCCCTGTGGATCAATAAAGTCTTATCTTATTTTAATCTAATGCTATCTCAATTTATTTGCATATAATATGTGAATAAATATACAAAATGTGCTTCTCGTTGTAGTGGAATAGAAGTTTGAAGTAGCAGAAAATGGAAATACGTGTAAGGTACAAGTATACCTCAAAATTCTGAAGTACAAATTACTTTTCACCACTGGTAACGGGTTTTCATCACTTATAAAATGAAATGAATCAATATGAACAATTCATTTTTTAACTGAAGACTAAGAATCTAACTGTGTAAATGTGTGAATCCTGATTTGTGTTGCGTTGGCTCATAGTACAGCTGTCTAGCTACAGTGCTGAATACTGTAAGGACCTTATCAGCTGCTCAGGCAGATCTCACGGTCAGCAAATGGAATTAGAGGAGCTTTAGCAGGTGAGCGATCCTCTTGCCTGTTTATCTCGACGCTGTGTCCTCTCGTAAAGGAGAGTGTGAAACACAAACACTTACACTTTCTAACAGGCTCCTAATAAAATACAAATTACTGACTGCTCTTTGGAGGACGAAAAACTACTGAAATAGTTCCATTTTTATTGGTATGATATGCTTTGGTGAAATCCCACTTCATGAACAATTTTTATTTCTTTTTTTTCTTTTATTCTTTCTGCAATAAGTGACTGTCAATATCTACAAGATCAATAACACAATGTGTAATAAAAACAGATATAGCTCTAAAATAAAAGCATGAAATGAAGAAGTAATATTGCAGTGGCCTACCTGGGATTATGCATCTCTTCACAGAGTAAATGTGAGCTTCAACAGAGAAACAAAAAGTATCTTCAGTGGTAGTTTGTCATGTTCCAGTAAGCCCGTCAGGGAGCGAGCTGTCAGGAGTCTGTGTTGTTCCCTCTGTGAACTGTGGGCGGCCGACCTGTGCTCATGTGAACAGCTGACGCCTGGCTCTGAGAAGGAGACCATCTGCTCCCAGCGACAGTATAGGCGGCTGCTGCCAAGTCCAAGGCCGAGCCAGCTGAGAGTCCAAGCTCTCACTGCCCATGATCCTACTGGAGCCTCCACTTTGTCTCTGCATCAGCACGTCACAGCTTTTTTTTGCCCCATGGCACTTTAAATTAAGGTTAATGTTGGCTTGGGGTAAAAGGGATACTGGACTGTTTCGACGCCTAAAATGTCTTTTCTTCTGGGACTTTTCTAAAGAATCTCATTTAATCCCTTTTGTTATTGGATGGAATTTATGAATGAATGTGCATGGTCTGTGTAGAATAACTCCAGCTAATCTTCACTGTTTTCATGGTTTTAGGGGTCTAGGGTCGTCTAATGGATTGTCATGAAATTTGACCTTTTCAGCCATTTATGACCTACAAAAATAATATTATTTATATCATACTTTGTCTGATGCCATTTAGAAAATTGTAGCTTGCCAACCAGTGGTGGAATGTAACTTTGTGCATTTAATCAAATATTGTATTAAGTGAGGTACTTCTACCTAACTTGAGTATTTCCATTTTATGCAACTTTATACAGTACCTCCACTCCACAACATCTCAGAGACAAATATTGTATTTTTTACTCCACTACATTTGTCTGACAGCTTTAGTTACTTTTCAGATGATAATTTGTCATACCCTTCCTTTCCAATGAAAACCATGTAGGCCTGTATTCATATGTGTTGATTCAGAATTTGAATGTTTCTGATAAACTGAAGGATGAAGTATGTCTGACTCCTTAAGCTAAATAAACTATTAAAAAAACCTTGAATCAGCTGGAAAATGCTTTGTCACAAAGCTGACAACAGGGCTGTTTTTCCTGACACCATAAGTTGACTTTCTAGAGATACGTGGTTCTCACAGGACAGCAAAGCTACAAACATATGATGATCTTATATAATATGATGCATTGCTGTAGATTAAACTACCCAACAGTCTATAAAGGAGTCAAAATGAGCACAATCGTCAACATCTAGAGCAGTAAAACGCAACCCATTAATGCAGTAATACAACAGGACAATTTTTCTACATGACAAGTATTTTTACTTTTGATACTTTAAGTACATTTTAATGATAATACATAGCCTACTTTTACTTAAGGTTTTGAATGCAGGACTTTTTAATTCTTTTTTTTTAAGATTATTTTTTTTGGGGCATTTTTAGGCCTTTATTTCCACAGGACAGCTGAAGACATGAAAGGGGAGAGAGGGGGGAATGACATGCAGCAAAGAGCAGCAGGCCGGAGCTGAACCAGCGGCCGCTGTGGTGAGGAGCAAACCCCCACACATGTGCGCCCGCTCCACCAACTGAGCTAACCCGGCTACTGATGCAGGACTTTTACTTGTAGTGGAGTATTTTTACATTGTGGTATTAGTACTTTTATTAAAGTAAATGATCTGAGTACATTTTCATACTTGAATTTCCCCTTGGGGATCAATAAAGTATATATATATATATCTATCTATCATACATAAACATCAACATATTAGCGCTGTCAGTCATTGTGCGCATGTTGGCACACTAAAGTTAGCATTTAGCACAAAGCACCACTGTGCACTAAAGATAATTAGTCACCAAATATCAAGCAGGGGAGTGCAAAGCAACAAGGGAAACACCTAAATGCAGGTAGACAGGAACAGTTCAGTGATCTATTCAAGTGAAGATACAGGCAGCTAACATCGACAATCATGACTGGGACAGGGAGGTGGGGGGGGTCTGGGGGCATCTGGTGGATGGAAGAGGAAATGCAGGGGGCTGGGGAAGTGACAATGTGGCTGAATGAGTGGTTGAAGAAGAGATCTTTTAAGTAAGTAAAAGTAGCAATATTACAGTGTGAAACTACTGTTTTACAAGTTAAAGTCCTGCATTCAAAATCCCACTAAATACAAAAAATATACTTCAAGCTTTAGTGAGTAACTTGTTTGTAATAATGAAGCCATTGCCAAATGAGTTGATACAAAGCTAAATAAGACTATTAGCTCCACACAACTCTCTCTGTATTTCTCAGTATGGCTTTGTTTACAAAATGGTGGCGTCCAGCAACTTTCCCGCGCAGAAACTCGAGTGAAGATAATTACATCTTCTGAAGAGTGCATCATGTTTTTTTCTAATCCTTCGTGCCCTCCTTGGATACAAGTACCTGTGTGGAGGAGGGACGGGGGTGGTGCGCGATCACGCAAGGCTTGTATGTACTGTAACGACAGTGTTGTTGTCATTACTTAGAATTCCTCATGGGGGAGACAGAAACTACGCACTATAGCTTTAAAGTACCGGAGATAAAAATGACCCGTTATGCAGAATTTTAGAATAAGATATATATCACTGAATTATAATAGTGCTGCTGCAATAATGTGTACATCACTTTAATGTTTCAGCTGGTAAATGTGGGGTGAATTGTATTTACTTTACATACTACTGGGTAGCTTAACCTATAATAATATATCACCATTTATTAGTTGATTTAAATTGTATATGATCTCTGCAGAAATCTGAATCTGCAATGTAACTTTAGTTGTCAGAGTAAAAAGTACAATATTTAATTATTAAAAAATATACTTGAGTAAATGTACTTATTCACATCAGAACTGGTGACACCATTAGCTATGGTCATATCAGACCATGTAAAGTTGTAGTAGCATAATGCCCAAGCATACTCATTTGTACCATCATGCATTTAATTGATTATAGACCAAACTTCTCTGTTATAGACAAATATATATAATATTTTTTCAGAAGTCTCATTTAAACACTCAATCAAGAGTGAGATGCACTTGGAAGTATACACAGTTCATTACAGTATATTTATATTTAAGGCAGATAAGCTAAACTCCTATTTATACAGAAACCAGAAATCTCTGTCTATAGTCTGGAGTTGAAAGCTGATGTGCGGAGTGATCAAATATGTGTGTTTTCAAGCAGAGCATGAAAGACCTCTCATCCAGTCAAGGTTTGAATTATGGCACAAACACAACATCAAATGGGGGGGTGGGGGGGGGGGGAATTAATAATGAGAGCAGAGATTGTCATAACTGCAGGGTCATTGAGCTGCAATAGACAGAGCCGGTGAAATGGAGCTGTCTGGAAGAATTACGCTCCACCAACCAAAGACAGTACCAGCTTGTAGTCCTTTCATCAGTCACATATGTCTTTCTATTGTCTGCTTCAGTAGATCAAAGGGGAGTTATGTATTTTAAAAGTTAAGAGGTCCTGTAAAATATGACAAAAAGTACTTTGTGAGAAACGTTGGAGGAGTGATTTGATTTATTTATAACTACGCTGGCGGCCGTGTTAGTCGGTCAGTCAGTCCAACACTTTGGTCCAGACTGAAATTATGTTTACATTGATATATATACCATGATATACCATGACATTTTTTACAGGTATATGTATGGTCCCCAGATAATGAATCCTATACTTTCTTTGGTGACCCCTTGACTTTTTCTCTACCACAACCATATTTGTGATTTTGAAAAAAAATTCTTAACAACTGTTGGATACATTGTCATGAAAGTTAGTTCAGACATTAATGTTCCCCTCAGGATGAATTGGAATCACTAAACTTTCCATCTAGCGCCATCATGAGATCAACATTTTAATTTGTCCAATACAGGTATGACCAAATACTTACAAAACTAATGCCATTCCCATCAGCCTCTTACACATACATACAGTACAGCCTCATCGAGCTGCTAGCATGGCTGGGACTCTTGTTTGCATATCACAAGCTTGAATAATTGTATTCATCTTTTGCAGTGAAGTGACTCTTATTTTATTGTGTTGTTTCTCTATTGAACTGAAATTAGAAGCAAAGTGTAGCTTTCCTAAATGATTGATGTAGTGGAGAGTGGAGGCGATAATAAAATAGCTTATCTTGTTGTTATAGGCTACTTCTCTGTATCTACTATCCACATTTCTCTATTTATTAGAAACCAAAAATACTCCCCTCTGGGAACATAAAGTATACACTGAGCCTATAAACACACTGAAATATGAAAACATACAGTTGATGAGCGATTCATGAGACATCTCTGTGTGCAATTCTTTATGACGTTTTTGATTGCAGAGCAGAAAGTATTGATCGCTACGCACCATGAAATGTGTTTTTCACCTGAATAGCTTACAGAACCATTAAAGGGAGATTGTATTGCTTCGGTCAGAGAGAATAAATTAAGTTTGATGATTTAGATATCTCGCCCTAGATTTTTGGCGAAATGAAAACACACATACACACATATATATAAATAATAAAAATAATAATAAATAAATAGACCCATCATCTGTGTATTTATGACATTTAAAAAAAAGTAACCCATCGTTTTGCATTGCAGTAACATGGCAGGATGCTGACCAGTAAAACATGTCCTACTGTGGCCCACTTTTGACATTTGTATGAAATATGTATGACAGTAAAATAGGAAAGAAATTCAAATGTTATGGAAAAATGTTACTCATTTTATTCCAGCACTCTAAATGTTCCCTATTTTCCATGTCAGGTTTGCTTAAAATACATTTATATCATATGAATCATTCTGAAATGTTTGCACTTTTATTAGAAACGACGATACAGATGTTCAATTCGTGATCTTTACAAGAATTACAACACAATTCTTTAGACATTTTAGATAACACTTAAAAGGTAGATACAGTACATATTTAAACACAGCTTTTACACAGTGGTGACACTATAGAAATAGTCAGTCTTAGTAACACAGAGGAAGTATGCATGAACACTGTTGCAAGATAATCAATCTATTGGTCGCAGTAATTAGTATTCAAGGAGCACTTCCATTTTCCTCTGATTCATATATGCAGCAGTAACATATAGAATACATACTGTATATACAATCATACAGGCAATTAGATAGAATTGTGGAAACATGCAGCACATACACCGCTTTTTTCTGACCATCTCAGCCTGTTTTAATCAATACGGTTCTCATACATGCTTATTTTATATCTCACACAGTTTGGGTTTTCTGCACACTTGATACTTTTAATGACTCTTAATGTAACATCTGAGATAATAATATTGACTGAAAACCAAACATGCAGTGAGGCCTCGGGGAAGTTCAAAGTACACTGATAAAAACGAATCAATATAAAACTATTTGCCTTGATGAAAACTTTGCACATCAACTGAAGCATACATTCACATGTGTTTTATGAAGGACCCACATATTTATGTTCCATCCACATTTATAAATTAATACAAATCCTCTGACATCCTTAAAATGCCTGGATCACACTATTCTCGATTGAGATATGACTGTATTTAATGTATGGCAACAAACATTCAGCTCAGAGCAGTGGTGAAGATAGTAGGCTACTCAGATATTTCCCTTAAAGGGGAACTCAAATCTGTGTAAAAGGTCTTAGAGAAAAAAACTGTATAAAGTAATTTGTGGCACCAGAGCGAGCTGTGTGAAGTTTGATAAATTGCCTCAAGTGGTGTCACTCTTCAGTTCTGCAATAAATTTGCAGAAAAAAAAGTTTTTTTAATGAACTGTCTGTTGCAAGACGTTTTGACACAAGCAGCTTTAATGTTCCAGTTGAAACGATTATTCAAGCAATGACATAACGTCTCAATGGTTCCTATAAACTCATGTAGGTTTTTCTGGAAAGTTTGTATCTAAATAAAACTGACATAATCAAAAAGCACAGCTCAGACATGTCGACTGTTTTTTTTTATGATACCCTTGTGATGGGCTGAAATATACTGCAAATGTCAGTGAACAGACTCCAAGGAGGTTTGCACAAACAAACACACATTCACTCAACTCTTGCATGTGTGTAAATGTACATTTACTGCAGCACACATCTTCTCCACTATCACTTCAATCTACGGCACAGGATAAAAGCTTGGGTCGTCTCATAGCAACCTCTCCTTAACCTTCACATTGCAGGAGGTCTCTGATGCTAATAACCCTCTCATTCTAAATGACTGCATATAAAAGGTTCAGCAGGGAAGAAAAAAACTCAATATGTGGTATTGAGTTGAGGAGACGCCCTTTAGGATTAAAGCCTGGATAGTGGTTGTTTGATGAGGAACATTAGCTCATACTAAAGTCATAAATGTACTGTATGTGGAGGGTTTTGTGATGCTTAGTGTCAACACATTTGAGAGTGAAAAAAGGAGGATTTGCTCTTCCAACAATTGTTGGTGAGTAAACTCACATGGACAAAGTGTTTTGTGTCACACATTACTACGTCGGCAGAATGTTCATACTCACAAAAAGATTTTAAAGAAAGAAGCATTCTTAAAAATGGCAACATTCGTACTAAAATGAGTGTGGTGCTGATGGGCAACACTGTCACACAATTCGACCTGCAGCAAAAATGGCGGAGCTATTGATGGCTGGAAGAAGTTCACTCATTCACTACTCCCCAGTTTACAATAAGCTTTAAGTTGAAATTTCATACACTTAGGAATCACCACAATTTTGTGTCATTGTTCTCTGGTGTACAATGTTTATTTTTGCATCTATAAGATACACAGCATTGCATCGTGGGATTGTTGGCTAAACGCAGTGTTCATCTAATATATCTTTCTTTTGTGCCATTGTGGAAATTTTTGAGGGCCGACAGTAAATAGAATGCCAGAGTTAGATCACCATCAGCACACAACAGAAGTAAAATCCCAAAGCCACCATGTTGGATGCTCTTTATTACCTTGGGTGTGTCTTAATTGTCAATAAAATCACAAACAGGTGAGGGGATCCCTGTCATACACCAGGGCTGATTCTCAGTTATCTTATTTGATAGCGCCTCGCTCGAACCGGAAGTTCTTCTAGCCCTCCTTCGTGAAGGCCGTCATTCCTGCCCCGAAGAGCGCAGATCGAGGATCAAGGAGCGAGGATAGAGCATCGAGGATCAAGGAGGGATCTCTGAGGAGCTATGAGCGAAGATACAGAGAGCAGCCTTCCTGGAAGCTGTGCAGCTAAAAGCCGTTGCAAACTCTGCCCATACAGCTATTCATGAGACGCATCAAAGGAAAGGACATCTCATCCCTCTAAAAACCAATTTGCTCGCTTCCTCTCTTCCCGCATGATTTCCTCGGGAAAGCAAGTGAAGGAACTGCGGATGCAATTTAAGATAACTGAGATTCAGCCCTTTACTTCGTGAGTTCAAAGGCCCCCTATGGTCACAGCCACACAGGTGCTATCAATTGTTCAGGCTGATTAAATCGCTGCTGCGTCACAAGAAAGCTAACAGGGGAGTGAGGGAGGTGTCAATCAAGCACTGTGTAAGCACACCCACACAGTCCTGAGAGGACTCAATCAAGCTCGATAAATGAAAAAACACCTGTGGGGCCTTTCAACAACTCCAAAAACTATTTGAGTGTACATGTAAGGGATAATCACGGCTTCGTCTCGGGCGGTAACCTTCCACAAGCCGGGCATATCAAACTGTTTATTGCCCTGCCTTGAGGTGATTATCCCGTTTATTCTACTTCTTGCTTGCCAGTATAATAAAACAATTCAAATACTTTAATTATGCTTTTTCTTATTCGTATTGCATGCTTATTAAATGTATAGCCTACTCTGTTTGAGTTCATCTCCCTCAAAAAGTAGTCCCCTTTAGAACTACGGTGAACAACGTTAGCTCAGCTGTAGCTAATTAGTTTCTATAGCAACCACAGTCCGGGTCAGTTGTCACTGTCAGTCTATCCTTCTGGTGGCTCTTCCACTCGGTGAAAACCTTGATAGCAAAGGCAGTTGCCTTTTTTGTGTTTGATTCAAGGGCCCCGTCTTCAATTGTACGCAGCTCCTCATCTGAAACGGGGACCCTGGGCCTCGTCTTTTTCTTTTGTCATTCCGTCGTCCTCGTCGCTCTTTAACCAGTCCTCAAATGTCTTCCCTCCTCCGAATATAACTGACAATGAATTCGTCCATTTTTAAAACACTGTACTGTTTAGAACTACGGCGAATAACGTTAGCTCAACTGTAGCTAACGTTAATTAGTTTCTATAGCAACCACACAAGGCTGCATCTGATCACTAACGTTAGTTTAATAACGCAGTCGCTACATTGTATCTCGCTTGCGAAACTATGTATCGACTGACCCTCCGATAGATTTCCGACACATTTTAGAAACTTTTTTAAACAAGGTTTATTTTTACAATGGACCTCATGTTTGAAATTTCTGTGATAGAAAAAAAATACAAGCGGCGTATTGATCTATTTGATGACGCTGTGCTCAGTCAGCGGGCAACCTGCCGGGTTAATGCCCTCCTCCCAGCCAATCAGAATCATGCATTCTTAAACGAAGTAGAATAAGTTAATGTATTACAGTTGGACTTTGATATTTTAGTTATTCAAATATTGAATATGTGTTAGTATAATGGAAAAGGAACATGTTGCAGTTAAATAAGTTATTCAAGAAAACACAATTTTACATATTTTTTTACAATATTCAAATCTGTGACGCTCAATCTTTCTCCTGATCAATCGTCGAAATAATGAGAAAAATGAGTTCCTGACCGGGGAAAATTCACGTGAACACCCCCTCAACTCAGAACAACAACTTGAAAAGTTAGATTTGTTAGTTTTTAAAGATTTGATACTAATTGATACTAATTGTTGAGTCCCCTGTGCTTTTTTTGAACAAATCAATGAAAGAAAAAGACAAGCTTTTCATACTTTTAAAGGATATTTAGTAAAAAGAAAAATGCATATTCCACAGATTAATACCTGCTTCTGAAATAAAATATTAGATGTGGTGTAACCATCTCCTGCCTCCCTGCTTTGTGCCTGCTCTGTGGGATTTTACTGAAGGAGCCTTAAGATTAAACATTCATTCAAACACGTAAGGATTAATGGACATAAAATAATAAACAGTCTCTCAACGCAGCGTAACAAACTCTCTGAAACAACTCGAAACACTCTGGCTACCCTTTGATTATTTGTGTTGAAGAGCTCTTGACAGATGCAGTGGCTAAATTATTCAAACAGAAGAACAGCTCTTTTGTTCTATTAAATTAAAACAGGATTCAAATATATTATACCAGCTGTTACTTATCGTATGATTTACCTGTGGTGTATCTGCTCTTTGAGATTCATCTGTGATTCACATTCAGTAGTTTTAATTTCTCAAAGACAGATATCTCAATGATCTCAGGCTGTTTTTCTTGCATCAGATGTGTTTGAAGATAGTTATCAAAGATGAAAATGTAGCCAAAGATGAAAATTAAGATAAATATCACAGTGTAAAAATGTTGTTGGAACATTTAACTGCTTGATTAAGGTAAAAGTAGCAATACCACACGACAAAAATAATGTAAGTAAAATATTCATTAGGTGGCAGGATGGCCCCTGTCAGTGTAAAATAGACAATTCAGCATAGATTTTGAAGAGCTGACAGAGAGGCGACTGGAAAGTTTCAGTCCTAAATCAATTGTGCTTGATGTGGTTGACGTTGGACGGTGATGGCATGGAGGTTGTCGGTTCAATCCCTAGACCGACAGGATAAAATCTGGATGGGGAAAATGAAAGAGCAGCGCTTGTCCCTCCCTCATTACCACCACTGAGGTGCCCTTGAGCAAGGCCCTTAACACCATCGGCTCCAGTGGAGCTGCTCAGTGGCCAGCAGATCAGACTGTGGTTGTACTGGGCAGCTTCCAGGTATGAATGTGGAACTGTGTGAATGTGATCAGGGAGTTCTTGCAAAAGAGAGGCTTCCTCTCAGTGAACCTTCCCTGAATAAATAAAGGTCAAAATAAAAAAAAATGGGTCCAATATTTACTTTGGTGAATATAGGGCAAAATAATCGGCCATGATCTGCGCTTATGTTCACTACTTCCATTGGAATCAATACACTCAGAACCTGCCGCTAGTCTTCTAAAGAGGTGTGGCAGTGGTGAAACCCACGTGACACAGATATGGGAATTACTCTGAGTTGGGGCTTTATGGTTCTAGAACTCTAGTCTCTGGCTTCACTTTTCTGACCAGTAAGCTCTATTATTTTTTGTAGTCTATGGTCTGGGCATTTGAGTTTAGGTTCCTACCAAATTTAAAGCACCAAACCAAAGGAAGGTGTTAGGACTTTCTTTAAAGGAAGTTTTCTGATGGAAGTCTTGAGAAAACATATTGAATTTTGAACAATTGCAGGACTGAAATAAACATCAGTAAAGAATAATACTCAGCAAGCACAAACAGTCCTTCAGTTGAAGCAACAGGTGTTCTTCTATCTGACATGCAACAAAACAAAACAAGACCGCATAAAAAAGAATATATAAATATATAAATATATTATCGATCCATGTTGTCTCATCTAAGAAAGAGCTGAAAAGAAAAAATATATATGGCTGCTGGAGCCACGAGCAACATTTTTGCTGCAGGTCTCTGTGTATTTCTGCCTTCACTGATTCTTTCCTCCAAACCTATGTGGCATCTCTTTCATTATAAAAACATGGCTCCAGCATTAGAAAACACAAACATGTTGATCATTGACAGTAACCTCACCCGACAGGTGCCAAACGTGATATGAAGCTGCATTTAGCTTTTACTAACTGCTTCACATTTTCCTTAGTGGCACACGTTTTGCTAATCATTGTTATTTATGTTATTTGTATGATCAGGTGTAGTCTTCAGTATGCTTTTATAGTTTAGAACTATAGGAAACTGGAAAAACAAGCAAACAAAGGTGGGATATGCTCAGTCACACATGGTAAGATATACAGTAGGCTACAGTAAATAATGCTAATTAAAGCAAAACAGAATTATAAGTGTCCTTGAAACGATCCGTTATTCTCTAATCAGCGTCTGTACTGATGCAAATGTGCTAGAGCTACAGTCCCACTTCAGTTAATGGAAATCTACATCAAATCTCCTTTTCCAAAGGAAATACTGGATGAATAGTGTCGAAATTTATTTTATTCGACACACACAACTCTTATGAATAACGACAATGTACGCATGTATTAGATGTATACATTTACATTTAAGAATAGATATTTAAAATGATTTGTTAATCCACATTAAACTCCAAAGTCTGTTTACAAAATGTTAAAAACACAAGATCAAACATGCACAATACACAGAATAGATAAATATATTGGCCAAGCGTGAAAGGGATTTATACACAGGTCTGTAGAGATGGGCATGTTGAGATGCAGAGCCATGCAGTAATGATGAAGACAACAGCAAGAAGACAAGGGGGACAGCAAACTCGTTGGCAACAACATCCCATTTTTTTTCCCCCATAATGCACTTGCTGTCAGTTTTGTTGCCCGTCAAAAGGACAACTTTATTTTCATTCTCTGACTTGACTGGCCGATATGTTGAATTGGAAATGATCTGTTTCCATGATTATTACCTTCTGCCTCACAGTTTGGCAGACTGAAAATCTAATGATACAAACTTTTTTCCACAACGTAGAATTTCTTTGGAGTCAGAAATAAACTCAGTGGAGGGATTGTTTTCATTTTAGTTCTTTAGATTGCAGAATAAGTAAATTCTGTGACAATTTCAAGGAGTGAAAGAGGAGCATAGTTGGTATATGAAGAAAAAAAACATTCTTGCGACGGACTTAGACTTCAAAATACTAAAGGCCCTGCACACCCACACAGGTGTTTTCAATTACATGGCTAATTAGACCTCTAGTGAAATTAGCTGGAGCTATTCTGAGCTAAACTTTATTAATTTATAAAGAGTCAAGGTGACAACCATAAATCCCATCGTCCTCTGTTTGTATCTGGACCTCATTCTGTCGTTCCTCATGTCTCTCTCCACTCATTTCCTGCTGTCATCTTTCTACTGTCAGCAATAAATGCCCAAATAATTATAACAATTAAAAGATTTGAAATGCTCCCTTAGGTGTAACCACTCGAACAGGAGAGTGAAGGAGATGCCAATCGAACAGTCTGTACACGCCCACACAGGTCTGGGAGGCGGTCTAATCAGGCAAGATGAGTGATAACACCTGTTTAAGTGGAGCATGGCTGTGTAGAGGCTTGTGTTTACTTAGCCTAGCTGACCTTCCAAATAAAACCATGCCAGCCTACAGCTGTCTATAGAAGCTGGTTAGCTATCCTGTTGACTTATATACAGTATGATCATGATGCTTATGAATGAATAAATAAATAAGACTAAGTGAAGCTGTACTTATAGGCACAATGATACTTTGAACTAAAATGCTAACGTCAGCATGCTAACATGTTCACAATGCTGATGTTTAGCAGGCATAAAGTGTAGCCTACCATGTTCAACATCTAAGTTTAGCATGTTAGCATCCTTACATTTGCTAATTCATCCTGAAGGGAACATGAATGTCTGAACTAATGTCTATGCCAGCCAATACAGTTGTCAAGACAACATCACTCCAAATCACAAATGTCAACCTCATGGACTCGTGGTGGTGCTAGAGAAAAAGTCAGATCACCAAAGCCTGTCATCATCTGGGAACAAAGAATATTAGTCCAAGATGTCACGAAAGTCAATACAACAGTTGTTGAGGTATTTCCATCAAAGTGTTGATAATAGCTTGGCAGGTGAAAGTCTGCAGATGACGTTCACCAATTAACCTTTTTGATTAAATACCAAAATAGTTTGGTAGCTACAAGTTGGATGTGATGCACTCAGGGCCACAGACAGAAACATACAGCACCGTTAAAACTCTCTCACACTCTCTGTTGTTGTTGTTGTTGTTGTATGTACTGTTAATATTAAGTGGGGTTTAAAAAAAAAAGAAGGAAAAATCTGGACTGTGTTCATAAGTGCTGTCAAAGAGTGTGGTCTCTCTGAGTACACTACAGCCAGAGAGTGTCACAATGAAAAGGACAAGTGCAATTGTTATCAAGAGACGCATTATGCTGATAATGTTATAGGTCAGTGTTGCACATATGTAACAAGTACTGGTACTAGTCAAAACTAGTCAACATAAAGTGTGGAAATTCAGAATATGTACAAAAATGCATTTAACACGTCACATAAAATGTCCATCTTTCCTAGTCATTCTATTTTTATGTGCATTAAAATAGTGAGTCATTTTTGTGCAATGGCAATGCACATTATGATGCACTTTATGTCCCACTAAGCAGTGTGAAATACACAAAAGCCTGGTCTCACATACTGTGTTTACAACACAGTTACAATACTGATGCAAAAGTACCACAACTAGCTTACTACAAAAACTAAAATGTGTACAGATCTCAGCGTCAGTAAATCATTTTTCTAACAGGTGGAACTGACAGCAATCTTAAACACAAATAATGCACCTATCCTAATAGAGCCAACAAACTCATCAAAGCCTTTATTAAGAAATGCTGCGAGTGCTTGCGTCATCTTCCATTTGGTTGAGCCTTTTGTTGGTTTGACTCACTTCCTCCTGCTCTGTGACCAGCTCATTGCTCTCATGGGAAGAATCCTTTATCACGCTGTAATACATTGGCACATTATACTGTGCCGCCTTCTCCTTGTGTCGCCAGTTGCACTTGCAGAGCTTTTTGAATGCGACGCGAAACTTCTGAGACATGAGGTTGTAAATGATGGGGTTGACGGCACTGTTGGTGTAGATGCACATACGGCAGAAGAGCAGGAACCAGGTGTTGTGGTAAGGCGGGTCGATAAAGGAGTTGACCACCACCAGTGTTCGGTAAGGCATCCAAAGCAAGGCGAAGAGGACGACCACCACAGCCAGCATCTTTGTTATCTGTTGATGCAGAGAGAGAGACAGATGTGCAAGGAAACAAGGAACAAAAATAATGTAATTATGTGGCAATAATGAGGAAGAGTTATAACTATAATCACAGGCATGCTGTTTGACATCATGTCAGTATTGTAGAAGATGTCTAACAACAAGAGTCTGTGGCTATGCTAGTAGCTCTGTGAGGCTGTACCTATGGACAGCTGTTCTAAATGCTAAAGTCAGCATGCTAACATGCAACAATGCCAGGTCATGCTACAGCGGAAGGGCCTATAGCTCTTTTCCGAACGACCACACATGAGGGTTGTGTGAAAAAGTGGCCTTCATAGAGAGGATGGAGGTGCGTTAATTGTTTAAAGGTGCCGTAGGTAGGATTGTGAAGATCCAGGATTTAGCCAAAAAATGTGAACATCGACAACTTCTCAGTCCCTCCCCCCTTTCTGCTAAAGCCCAAAACGGTCTCCTAAGCCCCTCCCCCCACAAGGGATAATGACTGCGTGTGCATCAGCAGTGATTAACACACAGTTAGACACCCCTCCTGGTCCTGGTTGGTGCATCTGAACAGGGAGCGGTGGAATCTTCACCTAAACTATATATTTTAGGTTTGGCTAAAAAGAGATTTCTTAATCAGAAATTATTCATGAGATTTTAATATTTTCTAATAAAGGTGGATTTTTTTCCTACTCTTTACTCTATACCAGAGATCTTCAACAGGGGATCCTTGACCCCTAGGGGGTCCTTGGAGTTAGTGCAGGGGGGCCGCCAAATTATCTTTAAAAAATATTTTTTGGGAAGTTTATTTTTTTATTTTTTATTTAAATATGTCTGAAAATATACATTGATATGCGTCTAAAATATTAATAGCAAAGATAAATTGGCCTATTTGTGAAAAATAAATAAATAAATTACATATTGAAGATAAGCTATAGGTAAGGTAGCCACTATGGCAGCTATACAGTTAGGCTTAAAGTTTCACTGTGCCTACCACATGTATGTTTACGGTTAAAACATGATTTATAAATAATTATACCATTTATTTTCGTCCATTCGGCCCAGTTTAATATGCAACTCAATTGTTTACAATATATGCAGTAGGGGGTCCCTACTCGGTCTATCTTTGAGCTAAGGGGTCCCTGACCTAAAAAACGTTGAAGACCCCTGCTCTATACTGTGTGTCAGCCATTCCAGTACCTGTTTTCTTGCAGAGACCGCACCCTTGTTGGCCTTGTTAGTGGTGTTGGAGTGACCCTGGTGAACCGAGCTTCCTCCGGCTCTGTCGTTCAAATGCGAGGACAGGGGGCTCATGAACAAAATCCTGGCGATGAGCCCATACAGCACCATGGCCACAATAAGGGGGATCACATAGAACAAAGTGAAGTCCAAGAAATAGATCGGCATGTACAAGCTTCTGGAGACACGGTAGCCACAAGTGACCACCACTCCGTTGGTGTAGACGGTTTCTTCCGTGTCCACTAAGAAGAACCACATAATGCAGTAGAGCGAAGTGAAGACCCAGACTGCAGCTATGATCCTCTTGGCCCGGGAAACGGTGCATATGAATTGAGCCTTTATGGAGTGACAAATTGCGATGTATCGTTCGATGGTGAAGGCCGTGATGGAGCAAGACGACACGTTGATGCCCAGGTACTGAAGATAAGTTATACACAAGCATCCTGTGTATCCATATATCCAGAAGGCTACAACATCAGAGATGTTAGGCAGCCCTGCAGCCAGGAGCACGATGAGGTCTGCGACAGCCAGACTAACGAGGTAGCAGTTAGTCGGGGTCACCATGTGTTTAGTGCGCAGCACAACCAGCACCACCATGATGTTCCCAGCAATCCCTACTACACAGATGAGCATTGTCAAAAATATTGTAATGGCCTGCTCTTCAAGAGGGTTCAGAGGTATTTCTGTCAGATTTACAAATCGAGCGACTTCCCGAAAGACGGTTGTGTTGTTCTCCATTATATTTAGGTCCTGTGGCCACAACTCAGTTGAACTCCAGAGGCACAAAACAAGAAGCCTAAATGCAGAAACGTGAGAGAAACAATAGAAAGGGACTGTAAGAAAATGGTAGGGCGGGGCCAGGAGAGGGTTCATTTGCAAAAACAGATGTTTGTTTGTGTGCAATCCAGAGAATATCAATCAAAACTGGTGTTGGTCAAAAGTGGATATGTCAATGTTATGTTCACAACTTGTTTCCACTGCCCCCAAATGGCAAAAAAAAAATCTGTCCTTGCAGGTTTAATATATTAATGACATAACAGGAATCAGCAAACATCACCTAATTATGAATAGTTCAGCCACTCTAGTTTAAAATAAAGAGATATAAATAAAAGGTTAAATTGAAATCTTAATATAGGTCAACATTATTTAACTTTCTGTTAATCACTAACATCCATAAAGATGTGTATCCTGTGTTTCTCATGATGGATATATTTGTATCAGCCAGTTGACTGTGAAAGGAAAGGTTAAGCCCACACTAAAGCCATTATGTTGACTGATCCGTTTTTTTTTTTTTTTTAAACAAATGAAGAAAGCCAGAAAAGACTGACTATCCTCTTAGAAAAAAATACATAACCCTCCCTCTTTATATTCCTGTAACCAAGGAAATAACAGAAATAAATCGTTAAACATTTAGAGTTGATTCAGGTTAAGAAAATCAAAGTGTGGGAGAGTAAACAAATATTTTTAAGAGAAGAAAATGGGCAGCTTACCATCACTTGCAAAAGGCAGCTCTCACTTTCGCGTGGTAGCAGGTGCAATCAACCAAGAAACACAAATGAATGCTTAGTCTTTCTCCAGAGGCGCTCTAGTCGTCCACATATGTCTCCCTATCTCTCTCTTGCTCTCCCTCCCTTTTTCCCAGTGCACCCCTCCCTCTCTTTGCCATCACACACCATTACATCCACACTGCAACACACTGCCTTGCACAGCCACCAACTTAAAAATCAATTCCACCTCCCCATCCAAGCTCAAAATGCCATGTCAACCATTGAGGCCATGGCTGTGGCCATAAATCCTATAATTATCAAAAGAACAGAGGAGGTAGCCTGCAATTTAACACATCATCCACTGCAGTGATCGGCCATTGAGTTTAAATGGCACTAATTAGGAAGTAGACCTTTTGTTTTGTTTTTTGCCATAGCAGACATAATTTAGTTAACATCTTCTGTGAAAAACCACATTTACATCTTTGGATACTCTGGTTTTGCACAGATTCAGGAGTGTAGAATTCAAAAAGTATCTTGAAGGACAAACATTCACACACATCATAAGATTAAGATTTTCGCTATTCCTTTGAGGCACATTTAGGAATGCTTTCACAGCCACTGGCACTGTGTGGTAGATACTGATACTGTTTAAAACCTGCTCCCAATAGCTGAAAACATTAAGACACATCAAAACCGACCCACAAAATCCTTCTCACAGCTGCGGAAATAGATTCAAACAAACCTCTTTAAACCTCTTTCTGTGGACAAGACTGTCAGTATGAATGCTAATGCATGACAGACACTTGCAATTTTATCATTTCAAGTAGATGCCAATCGCAAAGCACTCAGTCCACCAGGCTTCCTCTAATGAATAGATAACAGCTTCACAGAAGAAGAAAACATAATCCTGCAGAGCAGTTTCTTTCCAGGTAATTGTTTGATTGAACTGCTGCATGCTAAGAAGTCCATCCTATATTGCGTCTGAACAAATGAACAAATGTTAGCCTGCTCGACAATCCCACAGACATTTATTTTTTAGTTCCAGTTGAGAAAGGTATCAAAACATGCCAGGCTACATTTTAGGGTAATGTTTATCAAATGTAAGATATTAATGTAAACATTGTATAGAATCTTCAGTGAAGAGCTGGAACAAACATGTACAGTGTGATACTGTCAGATAGTGTAAAAATTTTGATTTTTCCACCCGCTACTTAAAGAGAATGAAAATGAGAAAATTGGATGTTAAGAGCTACATTTGATTTGCATTTTTAATAATCTTTCAGTTCACTGCCTTTCCAACAATAAGCCCAGAGCTGTGACACACATAGTAAGCACAACATACATGAATAATTTATCATTTCTGTCTATCAACTTTACACAGATTTGATGAATTTTGAGACAATCATGAGTGGACAAAAAGTCAGAAAAAATAGACTAAATGATAAAGAGGTATTCTATTATTATTCTGGGATGGTGTCTTAAAATAAACTCCCGAAGGCTCATGGGAGTTTTAAGCAGAAGCGTACTGATAAAATGTGAAGGACCTGCAAAGGAAGTGATTTTTTTTAGTAAGGCCATACTGATTAAAATAGGCAGGTGAATTATTGGATGTGCACATAAAACAGATTCATTTCATCTATAAAAATCATCTAGGTCAATAAAATATTCAAAACATTGTAAGATCCAATCTATTGCTGTTCATTTTCTGACAGGAGGTACTGTATTATTCGCTATCCTCATTTATCCAAAGCACCATAGTGACATCTAGTGAGGCTCAGGGGTAAAAAAAAAAAGAACTAGAACAAGAAATAACAGGTTCACACTGAACCACACACGAGGTAAAACAACATTGCACACACATTACAGAAAATATACAGTAAAATATAAGCTCTCTGAAATTTATGTGAAAAAAAAAACAACCTGTTACCATGCAGGCAAACACACGTGGATGCAAAGTTAGCAGATGTGGTGGTACATCAATAAAAACCACATCAGGTTTGAGTGTGAGCGCCTAAGAAGACACGTTGAGTGGTGACATGCCTGAACAGGAAAATGTGTTGTTACACAGGATGCTCTATCAGTTTATTTTTTTTGCAAAATCAGACTCTTAGCATAAGAGCGGAGAATGTTGTGTTACAAACCTTAAAGAAAAACTGTAGCCTACTGTAGGTGAGAAGACTAAGAGAGTCTACATGCAGCCACACTAGCAGCTCTGTGATGCTACTTAGGCCCAGCAGTGGTTTGAGGTAAATGCTAACATCAGCATGCTGACATGCTCAGAATCTTGACCATGGTCATCCTATAATTTGTTAGCATATTGATAAACAATAAACACAAAGTACAACTGAAGCTGATGGTAATGTCATTAGATCTGCAGGTATTCGGTCGTAAAGTATTGGATAATGAAATTTTGACCTGATGATGAAAAGCTAAGATATGAGCAGAGTTATTAGAATTCATCCTGAGGTGGACATGAATGTTTGCACCAACTTTACTGGCAATCCATCAGTTATTTGTTGAGACATTTCACTCAAAACCACAAATGTCAACCTCTGCACTAAAGGGAAAGTCTGGGGATCATTAGATAGGCTACAGTGTGTAGGAGCCATGAATCTCTGTAATCATTTTTGTGCCCATGCATCAAGTGGATGTTGAGATTACACTGGACAAGTGAAACCTTTGACATGCTGGTGGTGCTACATGACAAGTCAGGGTACAACCAGTCATGAGGAGTCATCCTCTGGGCACCATGAATGTCTGTACCAAATTCCATGGCAATCCACTCAGTGGTTGTTGAGACATTTCAATAAAACCCCCAAATATCAACCTCATGGTGAGACTAGAGAAAAGGTCATGGGATCACCAAAGTTAGTAAGATTCATCCTCTGGGGACCAAACTATGTCTGTAGAAAATATCATGGAAATCAATCAAATAATTGTTGAAATATCAAAGTGGTCAATGGATTATCATCAACACATGTTCGTTTGATTTCGTACGAAAATGTATGCACTATTCTAATGATATCTTTTCATCTATCTTTGAAATTATGACAACACCGTTAGGCCTATGCGACAGTTTAAGGTTTTCACAAAAACTAGTTAAGATTACAAAAAAGTTTTTTGTTTGGGTTAAAACACCGGTCCCCTCAAGTAGTAGCCTGGCTCCACCCTCCTACGTACTTCCGCTCAATTTTCATTATCCTTTAGTAGTAGGGTTTGCGGTATATTCTTGGGTTTTCTCCAGCCAAATATTTGGCGGTCCAATCAGCGAACAGAGGGAGTGGCTGAGAACGATGACGTTGAGGTTGTGCGCTAATTTGAGTTGTAGATCCGTAATGGCGGCGGAGAAAGATGCAAGCGAAGCCATTCAGTCCGTTGTGGTAACGCTGCCGAATATCCAGAATTGTGGTAACGTTGCCGAATATCCAGAATATAAAGCCCGAGCAAGAACAATCTTTGCTGAGTTTTGTTGGTGGCCATTATGTTGTGGCCCTCCTCCCCACGGGGTTCGGGAAAAGTTAGATTTTCCAGCTCGCTCCGTTAGTGGTGAAGGAGTTGGCTAAGGCTAACGCTAGCGATGCTAAGCCGACATCACGACCAAACGTTAGCGATTGGTTATGGCAGATCCAGAGTGGCTCTGGGCAGATTCAATAGTTTTAAACTTCAACAGAGTACCCGCCTTCAAGGAAGTTAACACTTGTCAATGGAGAGAGGCCAGACTCTCTGTACAAATGAAATGTACGATAGTCTGGTAGGACTAAGCTACCAATCCACCACCTCTACCTCATCCCTACGATATACAGTCCCATACTCTATGTTTTGGTTATAATTACTACAGATAGTAGAGGGGACTGCCTTACAGTAAACATCAATGTGGGGTTTACACTAATAAATACGTGGAATACATACGGATTACAGTGCATTACTTTTTGAAGCTATATGTATGAATAGTTCATGAGAACAGCCTGAAGTGGTGGACCGACACACCGATGTTGCCATCCCTAGAGCAAAACAGCTAGCATGGATAAAACCATCTTTAGAAAAAATTGACAAACAAACCATTGACCTGTAACCATTCACCTAACCTTAACACAAATAGTCTCTTTTTGCTCTTTTCTACTCTGCTTCTCTTGTACTTTCTTCATCATGTAAACTATTCTCCTCTCCTCCTGCTCTCTGAAAAAAGATGCAGAGATTTTCCTGCGCAGCCGTCTGGCGTAAACCTCGAGGAACACCAGAGAGTAGCTCATCAGCCAGAGACATCCCAGCAGGAGTGTGACTCCCAGATTCGGAGCTGAAGTTGTCACATCACAGAGCGATGGCTCGGGGTTGAAAGTCCACTTGTAATCCCGGTGGAAGTTTGTGAGCTCCCGTGTGACACAGGATTGTGGGATGATACAAAAGGCAGGGGGGAACCACTGAACCTGGCAGGAGATTAAAACAAGAGCAAAACCTTAAAAGTGAGGAAGCAAATACTGCAGGTAGAATAAAAGGAACTGCAATAATGTCTTACCTTATAATTGACACTTATGCTGGCAGATGTTGGTGGAAAGTCCAGTATCCATGGCACAATCGCCTGAACTATATGATACACAACATGATCCAAAGCCACTAATAAAGTTATTGCAATGAAATATAATGTTACCACAACCAGTGATATGAAACAGGAGGTACATTCCTGACTTGTTATGTTGCAGCTTTTGGGATGAGTTTTATTTTTAGCAGCATGAGTCACTTTTTGATGAAGCTCTTTGGAGATGTAGCCAGTATCAAACTGAACTGATGCCAGATAAGATTTTAAGTAGCGAGCAGATTCAAAGATTAGTAAAGCAACAAAAATGGCAGCAAGGATCCGGTTTGACAACAGTTTGTAATCATTTAGCAGGCCCCTGGCATGTGAGAAGTTGACCTCTATCTGTGCAATCATCTTAGTGAACCTGCTTTTGACTTCTGACACATCAACATGTGTGAAGTGATCTAACTTCCTCAAGTTGGTGACAATGCTCAAGTCTTCCCTTCTCACTTTGATGGTTTCCTCAACAAGGTCCCTCTTTGCTTTGTTCAAAGGTTCAGATGAGTTCAATAAAGTCTTTGTGAAACCCTCAGCGGTGCACTTCAGGATGCGAGCGACCACCCCTACGTTCACTGAAATATTAGGAATGACGTTCAAAACTACAATCATGACGGAGGCTGTGATGAGGAGTTTGCGTCCCTGTTTGGTGCAGACTGTCGGCAGAGTCATGGTCAGCACACAGCGCAGAGGGTGACACAGGAACGAGGCCAGAAATATGGCCACACTGTAGATGCAGGCAGTCTGAATGGACGCTTCATGGTTGTATTTCAGAGTCGTTGACAGCCAGCGATGAAGCAGGCCGCCAGTGATGATGGCGAGTGTGACACAGAGAGACAGCAGAGTCAGGACGTCTCTGCAGACAGGTGCAGGTGCAGAGTAAACATCCCACAGGTAAAGCAGGACACATTTTAAAACCTGTCTGCAGGATCCTGTTCTGTTCCTGAGGAGAGAAAACACAACCTGAACAAAGTTGAAGTTGGAAATATTTGCTTTCTTGCCCGAGAGTCAGATTAATTGAAAGTCATAAATTAAAACCTTTCCTACATCCATTGAATGTAAACTACATCAGCCAGCAGACTGTTAGCTTAGCTTATCTTAGCATAACGACTGGAAACAGGGTTAGCCTGTCGAAAGGTTAAAAGTAATCTGCCTGAACAGCAAGAATCATACAGAAGAAGTAAATTAGCTTTAAATAAGCCAAAACTACAAAGTGCCACATTTATTTTATCACCATCATCTTCTTAGCCAAGGCGCAGTCGGATTTTTAAATGCCGTTATCTCGTGATAACGAGTTATTGATCTCATCTCGTGTTAATGTGTTTTATACTTCTTGTGAATATAATTCAAGTAATCTCATTTTCCATGGATGTTTATACCCTTTTTTAGCATTTTATTTTTGAAAACCAGATGTCGTCACACGGGTTGTCACACGTTTATCATCAATCAAGTCCGTCACCATCAGCTCAATCTGACCTCTAATAACCAATATGAGTAATAAAAAGGATGGCCCTTCTCAGCTTCCGTACTTATCAACATCTGTAAATGTAACCATTTTTTAAAATCTGTCCACAAACACAGCTACAATGTTGCCGGGGTTGGATCAGTGGGTAGAGCAGGCACACATACACTGAGCGGTTTAAGCCTCGACACAGAGGTCCAGGGTTTGAGTCCGACCTGTGATGATTTCCTGCATGTCTTTCTCCCCTTTCTCACCTAGCTGTCCTGTCAAAAATTAAAGGCAGAGAAAGCCCAAAAAATAATCTTTAAAAAAAAAAAAAACAGCTACAATAATCGAATCTGCCCAACTCTTCTGTACAGTATATTCACTGTAAAACCCAAATTTGACTTTTTTCTCATGTAACTCGTCACGAAAGCAAATAAACTTCTTTCCCAAAGTGTCAAACATGTAACTAAACTCCAAAAAATGAAGGATGGGGGAAGGAGAGTAGGATCAATTCTGCGAAAGATAATCTTCCACATCTAACTGATCTCTATAAACCACAATAATGAAAACTTATTAGTAGCCTAATTTACTTCAACATGCAATTGCCAATTATGTACCTGTCCTACAGTGGATACATTTAAGAATAAAAAAACGTTGTACTGTATATATAAACCACATAACGTTACATAGCCATTATAAGATTAGATAGATTGATTGATAGATTGATAGAAAATAAATAACAGTTCTTACCTGACAGGTATAATAATATTCTCTATGAGGAACTGCATTCTCTCTGTGACAATATGAGTTTAAGAAATAACAGGGTTGGGAAGTGTTCTGTTCATTGACTGTGAAGGTTAGAAGAGGAACTTCTCAGAACAGTCACAGTCATGTTGATATTTGTGGGTCGCCTACAAGTTCCCGCGTGGGAAATTAAAACTGATGACTCTTCTCCATGTAAACCAAACATGACACAAAATCATATGGGGAGGCATGATGCAAACACATACACACACACACACACACACACACACACACACACACACACACACACACACACACACACACACACACACACACACACACACACACACACAATGTGACACAGGTCACACTTTTTCAGTGACATACAATTTGGAAATATGCAAATTGTATTGTTTGTTTCAGCCAACAAACACTCACATTATTTAGAAATTGCCCTCCTCCATTTCATGTGTTTGACACTACAAGATGTTTTTTGCTGAAGCTGTACGAATATGTAGCTGTTTGGCTGCATTTAGGCTCTTTACTGACGCTTTCCTGTTGAACTACTGTTGGTATAACTGTTGTGTATTTTTTACTCTTTTTTTAACTTTTAGTCTTGTGCACTTTATGTGGATGTATACTAGACTAATTTGACAGGTATGCGGTCTATACTTTTGGGAATTTGGTTTCCTTGTTACCGTTCTTATTCATTTTACAACACCTTTGGTTGTTGGTCTCTTATATTGTCATCATTGAATTTGCTGTTCAATACTGTTTTTACAGTTTCACATTTGCTTCAAGTCAATATTTCAAAGGCAAACCGCAAGTGTTACTGTGCAGTGAGGGCAGAAGAACGTTATTAGAGCCTCACAGGACACTTTCTATTTCATACACTTTCTCCACAACACACATAGTATTATTAGTCAAGTGTAGAGGTGAAAATGTCATATAAAGACATATTTTGTGTCACTAGAGATACATGGGATTTAGTGTAAAATTATAGTTCCAGTTATCCTTGATACGGAAATGCCAATTTTTTTTTTTATGAGTAACAACTGAATAGAAAGATATTTATAATCTGTCTTTGGATCTTCAAAAAATATAGGCTAAATCAGCTTTTGTTCAAATCAAAGTTTGTTTGAGTTGTGCAGACAGTTGGGTACATTCTGTTCTCGTCTGGTTTCGGTTGTTTTTTTATAGTTTTGCATTTAAACACCATGGGTCATTTTGCAGTGACCCTGGTAACACTCAGTAACAACCAAAGCCTTGCACTGGTTAACCATTGTTGTCGGGCCTTGTGATTTCAGACAGACAAACACGCGTTGATGATCAACAAACACTGTAAGTACTTTACAACTGTGCACTCTTTCTGGCTTTATTTGTGTGTGCAAAGGCCACAATGTGTTAAACTATGTGTTAAACCTGCAGCAGTACAGGCACAGCTACTCAAAACCTGAGGATTGAAGGTCATTTTGGGATAAAAACTCAAACACAATTTAGCTGTTGCAAATGCTCTAATAACAAAGACATTTTCTTAACAATAAGCTTGCTACAGTATGTGCAATCATTACAGGCAAATACAGAGATTAAGTGCAACTAAATTATCATAATACAAACTCCAACAATTTGTTAGTTAGTTGTAACAAACAGCAGTTATATGAATGCAAATCATCATTTACACGTTTATTAGTCAGGATTCGTACCCTAATGTAGAAAAGATTTAAAATACTGTTTATGTGCTATGGCTTTAAACACGCACCATATAATACATTAACAAGAAACATGATCTCTTAGTGATTTTAACCAAAAAATATATATCTAAAAATAATTATTTACAGAGTGTCTCTCATTCTTCCAGCGGAGGTCAGTCTAGCACTGATACAAACAGCACAATCAGCTGTGGAGTTTCCTAAAATATTTTAAAGAGAACTCTTCAGAGCTCTCGCTGTCATTGTTGTTGAGGTTAAATGTAAAAACATTTTTTAACTCGTTTTATCATCTTTTAACTTAAAACTTGGAGTATGCCATGCATACCAACAATTCCCACCCAGCATAAAATGTTGGCACTTGAGAGACTAAAAAGACACTTGAGTAACAAACTTATTAAATTCATCACTGAAAGGTAACAGCTGAAGCTCCCAGAGGCTTCTGACATTTTAGTGACACAAATGAAGACGTCTATAGACTGACAGATCTTTACACAATCTTCTGATACTCTTTGGGTGAGTGATCAGAGCGTAGCATTGAGTGACTGGACAGGTGATAGCTGCACATCAGTAACAACAGCGGACGTGTTGATGGGGTGAGCCCATTCTGGATACACGTTCAAGTCAAACATGGCAACGCCCCACGTATTCATAGCCAGAGAGACCGAGAGGATACCCAGGATGTTCATCACAAAGCCAGTTTTCACCTGAGAAAACAGGAGCAGAAAACATGAAGCTATAGGTGATGAAAGGTGACAATAGGTTTTAGTGTCCGATGTGAGGATCTTACCATGTCTTTGACCATGAGATGTCCCGTTGCAAAGGCGATGGAGTTGGGTGGTGTGGACACTGGCAGCATGAAGGCATATGAACATCCTACTGTTGCAGGTATCATGAAGTACAGAGGGTTCACTGAGACACGAATAGCCTGCAAAGACAAAGTCGAAACAAAGTCATCACATTTTTAGGATAGGATGTAAGTCATTTAGTACTTTCATGACCCCGTTATTGCAAACTTATTTCATATGAAAAAGCGTTGTTCAAACCCACACAACTTTATATTCTATCCAAGATCTAAAGTGCCCAAATATCTCGGGCTCAGCTGCAAAGAAAAGGACGCACATGACGTCTAGATTCTAAACGGTTGCATGTAAAGACAAAATAAGTTCCAATGAAAACTGTTCAAATAAGATCATTTTAAAACCTGGGCAAAAACAACCAAAATGCTGCGCATTGGCTGCATTTCATAGAGGTTAGTATGTATGGGTGAACTGACCCTTTAAGGAAATTGGGTGGTCATGGTTCAAATTTTAGGACAGAGTCACTAGCCTCCTATACATCCTGTAAACGATTCTCTGAGTGTGTGCAGATAATGATTACTGACAACAGCAGTTAATGTCCAACAGGCTACAAACATAACATCTATTGCAAGTCTTTTACAAGCACACAAAGTCTTTGAGGAACATTAAGAACCAAGTCAGCAACAAACCATGTTCCTGTATAATTCATGAGTTGCCGTGCCAGTTTGTCCACTGTACTGTCACCCTAATGGCCATTTCATAACAGGAACACAGAATCCAACCCAATTTATATCTTTAAGTTGAACACCAGTCTTACCAGTTCAGCAATGACGGGTAGAAATATGATAATTGTGGCAGTGTTGCTGGCGAATTCAGTGAAAAGGGCCAGGAAAGCAGTGATCAACATCACAGCTGCAGCAGGAGGGACCTCGGCCAAAGGCTGGAGGTGGCCTCCGATCCAGGAGGCCAGTCCAGACTCCTGCCAAAAGCCACAAAATCGGGGTCAAAGGTCAAACATCAAATCTCAACACAATGAAGCAAAGAGAACAGAACCCAACAGAGCAGAACAGCAAAGAGCCAACAGAACAAAAGAGATGCATTTATTACACAGACGTCTGACATGCAAACTCTAAAGTCACTGATCTTGCATTCAGCTGGAAAGAAACTTTGAGTTTAGATGAGAAGATTGAGACATTCCCACTTCCACATTTATATATTAAATATAATGCTACAGCCAGCAGCCACTTAGCTAGCCTGGCTCTGTCCAAGGGTAGCATAATCTACCTACCAGCACCTTTAAAGTTCTCTAATTAACACATTATATCTAGTTTGTTTAACCTGAAAAAAACAAAAAAATGTTACCTCACAAGCTTTAGCCATAGCGAAGCCGCCTCCGAGCAAAAGGATGATATTCCAGGGAACAGAGTCCTGAGCTTTCTTCCATGATAAGAGTGGGACATAAGGAGTATTTGACGCTAAAGGGAAGACATGGAGGGAAACAATCAATTAAGGACTCCAATTCATCCAACATCACTGCTGTCAGCTGATTCCATAAAAGATTTATGCAGTTCAAACTTCTAAATCACAACTGCATACAGTAAACAATGTCTTGTTTACTTCCTGCACAAAAGGGTGCATTTCACAGCTTTAATCAAGATTTTAATCAGAACAGAAATATTAGCTAGAATACGAAACTCTAAAAGAGACTCTGGGGCACTGTAAGGTGCCTTTGGCAATTCAAAATGTTTTTAGTAAGTCTATAAGTCCAACTGCAATCCGAATTTAAAATCTAGAGCTTATTATATCTAGTTTATTTCATGTTTTATACATTGATGATGATCTTTTGTTACTATATCCTACAGTTTTGGTGGGGTTAAGAAAATGTTCCACTCTAGTTGAAAAAAAAAATCTATTTTCTTTTATTCAGAACATCTGACCTACACTGAAAGGGACAAATGAGCCCCATGATTTTCTTTTTTTTTTTTTTGCTTGCGTCCAGTGGTTTATTTGATCAGCTGAAAATAATACACACACACACACACACACACACACACACGCACACACACACGCACACACGCGTCTCCAGCACACACAAAACACGTGCATACAGTTTGTACACATGTTCACACAAACACACATACACAAACAAAAACCCCAAAGTGTGACAACATAGCATTAACAGATTATTCTAATCACAGAAACAGAGAAACTACAGTTTCAGCTCCAGAATCTCTAATCTACATTATTAACATTCCTCGGCTTATTTACAGTATTCGCAATAGTTGTGCCAGAGACACAGACCGAATGTCTTTAAATCTTTCACAAATATTTGGTCATTAATATTAACTTCTGACTCGCCCCAAGCTGCTAACTGGTTGCTTCCATTTGTTATATCTCTTTATTAGATGATATTCTCCCTTTTTTTCCAGCACAAATCAAATCTAATCAAAATAGTTTATTTATACCATAACTTAAATCACATTATCACAGTGATTAAATTAATAGGTTAGATATCAAATATCGCTGAAAGTCCTATGTCCGCTAAATGAAACGTTAATAGGTGTGTTCTTTTAGAGCTCACTGACCGTGAGGGTCGAACCACCAGCTCAGAGAAGGTTTCTGCGAGGGGAAGAAGAACAATACGGACACAATGATCACACCAGTGACTGCGTCTGAGACGTACCTGCAGGACAACGAGAAAGGGATCTTTACTGTAGAAAGATAATGAACAGGCTTCTCAATACATACATTCCGTGTTCATTTCCAAACAAGAAATGACATAATAACAAGCAAACTACTTTATGTTTGTCATCACATGTGCCTCTCTTACCCTTTTTTAAAAAACACAGACCAGCCAGTGACGAATTTGGGATCTCTTGTGAACAGCAGAACAGCAAACAATACAAAAAAGAAAGCGATCGCTCCCTCAGCAAAACTGAAAGTGAGCAGGTAAAGTTAACAGTCAGTAAACAAGGCTTGGTGATATAAATGTCCTCCCTCAGCCTGTATTGCATGAGATTTGAAGACATACACAATCCTCACTTTATGGGCCCCAGATTTCTGTAATCATCGTCTATTAGAGCCTTTGCTCTGGCCTCTGCTTTGGCTCTCCGGTCGTGTTGTGTGAAGCACAATCTGCACAAAATAAAAACACACTGTGTGACACATGGAAATCTACAAATGAAAATGACTGTACTCAAGATCTACAAAGAGTATCTACAATTAAAAGCGTTTTCCCTCATATGAATATAAATCAAGTGAGTAAGTAAAGTTTTTTTATATATACTACCCTTAACGGATACAAATCTCAAAGTTCTTCACAATAAAATGAAATACAATCAATAAAAGACATAAGAAGGAAAAATCAACCAGCCAAAAAAAAAAAAAACCTCGTCAAACTAAAAGCATGTTTGAATAACAGTCTCCAACTGCTTTTTAAAAGAATCAAGAAATTAAGAATCAAAATCAGAACTTAAACAACGTAATCTGCAATAAGCAAATGTCTGACACCACATTACCGTGTATTCAATCCCCCGTGGAGAAACGCAATCCAAATCCATCCCAAAAACAGGAAGAGAAGCATGAGCGGGAAAGCGAATGCAAACCAAGAGCCAAAATTGATGAGGTCGCAGTCTGGAAAGTAGCTGTAAAACAAAGTAGCTGATTACTTTTGATGATGCAAAGTTTTCACTGTTTAAACGCGACACAAAAAAAGAAAGAAGAGAAGATACCTTTTCAGCTGTCCAATCAGGATGAGGTTGGGCGCGGTGCCTGTCAGCGTGGCGGTCCCTCCGATACTGGCTGCATAGGGAATACAGATCAAGAATCCTTTCCACACCTTCAGCTGATACGCCGACTCTGTTTGGATCTCCTTAGCCGTCCTCATGTCACTCTGCTCCGTCTCATCTGCCCTTTTGGTGTTTAAGAGACATGATTACTTCAAATGAACCGTGAAGGAGTACATTCATTCATTTTCATCAAAAGAGTTTAACACGGGACTAAGACATTTTAGGATATACGCTTATTTGCTTTCTTGCTGAGAGAAAAATGAGAAAATTGATACAGCCGGCAGCTTGTTAGCTTAGCTTAGCTTAGCAGAAAGACTGGAAACAGGGGGAATCAGCTACCCTCGCTCTGTCCAAAACTAATGAAATCAACCTAGCAGCACCTCTAAAGATCACTAATCAACACATTATATCTGTTGTAGTTGTACGCGAGGTTATGTGCATTGTGCAAGACTATTTCTTGGATTTTATTTTAACTTTCGGACAGGGGAAGCTGTTTCCCCTTGTTTCAAGCTTTAATGCTAAGGTAATGGTCTCCTGGCTGTAGTGTTATATTTACCATACAGGCGCGAGAGTATTCTCATTTATTCTCATTCTCATAGTATTCTCATAGGCTTGTGTGAAACGATCTCAGAGTTTGTTTCTTACCCATCTATTGACAGCATTAATTTTTCTGAGGGAATTGAGGGCAGTGACTGCAGCTTTACAGCAGACTGACCTGAAAAAAGGTGAAACAAAGAGTTGCTGTCATGTAGTAATATAAGCAAGAGTTTTTGCTCTTTGTGTGTGTCGGGGGCAGGTTCATATATACTGTTCATATATTTAATATATGACTTTATGTCCATCCAGCATCATTTATCACCTACCAAGTGGATATTCACTAACTTTGTATCCCAGGACTCAGTGTATTGGAAAATCTGTACAAAGTTCACACCTTAGATTACATATTAAAGGCTAGTAAAGATAAGGTTTTCTGTCATCTGGGGTCAGCGGAAAATGCTGTAAACACAACATTGACATATAATCACATTATAAAGTTGGTTTTCCAACGCACATTTGCTTATAGTTACACATCCAGCAGTTACAGAGCAACATTATGATTTATTTAAAGTTGGGATTCTGGCCATTGGATGAATGTAAGTTAAAATATTCTCTTTCTTTTTGCTTTGTTTTTGGTCTCCACCAACTCTTGAGAAAAAAAATCTGGCTCTTTGGCTGCTAAATGCTTCACTATGTTCACCAGCTAGTCTCTAAGCTGTCTGTCTGTTTGGGGCTGAGTAGGTAGTGTACATGGATTTATCAGAGCTTTTGAGCTGCTTGCTGCGGATGCAAGGTTTATGAGAGCAATGCGACTAAAACAGTAAAGTTGTGGGCAGGAAAACTTAAAAGATGAGCTAAAAGTTGTTAAGATGCTCAGTAGCACTGAGGGAAACTCAGAGTTGGTGATTATTCTCGATGGGCTCATCACTACACCTTTCACGTTATAGATAGTAATTTCATCCATTGTTAAAATAAAAATTTTGATTAGAGCAGCTCCAAGTAAACAGTCATTCCCCATATCAGGTAAACAACATGAAAAGTACCATTTATTAGGTCATTCTCAGGATCCTCTGTAGACTTGCTCTTCTTTTTCAGGGTCTCCAGGTCTCCAAACAGACTCTCTAGGATGGCATTAGCAATAGGGAGCATCATGGCTGTGGTGGCGGTGTTGCTGAGCCACATGGACAGGAAGGACGAGGTCAGCATCATTCCCAGTATAAGCCTAGGGAAATAATTAAATCTCAAATGAAATCTCAGATGTTCTTTTTGGAATAAGGAGCACGTTACCTTAGAGGGTAAGGTTGGCGATATTTTTTATTTTCTTATTGTCAATAAAATCCATGAAGACTAAAAACCTAAATCTTTAAAATGGGTCACAAATACATATATATATATATATATATATATATATATATATATATATATATATATATATATATATTAAAACATACAGTATATCATTTCCTTAATCATTTCTTCTCATGACTACTATCAGCAGAAGGATGGTGTATGATAGATCAACTCAAAATAAGCTACGGAGCCCATGTTCATCATTATTAAAGAAGATGTTGCACAGTAGGTGTAGGCTAAGTGTTTTAGTTTTTGAGAGAATAAGAGAATATAAAAAACAACAACATTGTTGTGCTTCTTCTGCCTCCGGGAGGGGCATCTTAAGATTTCCAACGGCTTCTCCTACAGTGCAACAGTGTAGCTCACTGAAGTGTTTAAAGTAATATTATGCTTTTTTGCTTTTCCCCTTTCCTTTATTGTGTTATATATCTTTTTTGTGCATGTAACAGGTTTACAAAGTGAAAAAGCCCAAAGTCCACCCCAAAGGGAATTACCATCTTCCAGAGAAAACACTGTTCACCAACTGCTCCAAACAGCTCTATTGTAGTCCAGCCTTTACTTCCGTGATGAACGTGCGTCACTTTGTAACACACGTTATAATGCTCGCCTAGCTGCTAGCATGGCACGACCTCATGCTCTGCAACGGACTAGCTAGCAGTCCTTACCTAGGTACTGCGCATGTGCGACTCCCAACAAAGATTGAACAGAAGTGAGATGTCTCACTCTGTAGCTAAAACAGAGAGCTCAACACACAGGGTGAAAAGAGGAGCTGCAGCAATGTGCAGTACAACAAGTATGTTTGACAAATATGGTGTTTTCTGAAAATTAAGCCATATAAACCTATTCTGATATAACCTCTAAATATAATTATGAACCTGAAAATGAGCATAATATGAATTTCTTAAATAGTTTTGGAGCTCTATGGCACTATATAAGATATATAAGATATATCAGGTTTTGGCTACACAGGCAATACTTGTTAGTAGATCGATTTATTGTTGGTGTTGTTCTTTCAATGAGATTTGTTGGGAATAAGAGCAATACAGAATATCATCAGACGTCTCCTTTAAAATGTTTTTCCTGTAAAGATTTCTCACCAGGCTGGTTTTACTCCGACAATAGTGAGGACCTTTAGGGCGATTCTGCGATGCAGGCCCCACTCCTCGATGGACGACGCCATCACAAGACCGCTGAGGAAGAGAAAATTGGTTTCCAGGAAGTACTGAGGACAGACTGTTTTGGATGGAAGAATTCCCAGTGTTGGGAAGAGGCAGACCGGAAGCATTGCCGTGACGGCCAGAGGAAGGGCCTCTGTGCACCAAAACATAGCCATCAGCACCACCACATAAAGACATTTTCCCTCCTAAAAGATAAGCAACATGTGGGCGTTAATGTTTAGCCAACTTTAAAAAGAAGAAAAAGATGTGACAGGGGAAAAAAAGGAAGAAATACAGTGACTTTGTCAGAGAGAGAGAAAATGCATCCATGTGTACCTGTGTGTATAAGAGGCATGCTTCTGTATAGTTAAATACAATGCATAAGGAAGAGTGTACAGTGTGTGGCATGAATATAATTGCAGGGGGTGGCAGTAGCTCAGTCAGTAGGGAGTTACGGAGTTGGGTTGGGAACCGGAGGGTTTCTGGTTCAAGTCCCCATATGGAACAAAGTATGGTGGTGGACTGGTAGCTGGAGAGGTGCCAGTTTACCTCCTGGGCACTGCCAAGGTGCTCTTGAGCAAGGCACCGAACCCCCAACTGACATCTCTCCATTAGTGCATGTATAGGTACTGAGCATGTGTGTGTAAGTCAGGCCAGTGTGTAATGTGTGTAATAATAACAGAGTGAAAACATTGTAATTTCCCCTTGTGGGATTAATAAAGTATACATTACATTACAAATCAATACAGCAATGGCTGGTTTAATGTAATATAAACATAATAAATTAATACATTTTTTAGATTTAGGTTATTGAGACGGGGCTGCAGCTAACATTAGGCTACTTGTAGTATTTTTTATTAAAAGTAGGCCTATACTTCATAATTCTACTCCACTACATTTAAAAAAGGGAAATGTTGTACTTTTACATCTATCTGACTTATATTTTTACATAAAAACATGATTGAAAAACATGAAATGCTTCTTAGATATGATATGATGCAGTAGGCTACTAATTCAGTAGTATACAAATGTAAAATATAACATGCTCTTATATGTATTTGTTAGTGATAGAACACAATAAAACATAATTGCATAAAATTGCATAATTGCATAATTGCATAAAATTCTATAATAATAATAATAATAATAATAATAATAATAATAATAATAATAATAATAATAATAAACCACTTTGAAAGGAGCTATTCTGCAAGTAATGAGTTTACTTTCCAGTGCATTTTGCTGATAATACTTCTGTACTTTTACTTAAGTAACATTTTCAATTCAGGACTTTTACCTGTAATGGAGTATTTTTATGCAGTATGGTATAGGCCTACTATTTTTATTTAAGCAAAGGATCTGAGTAAGCTACTTCTTCCACCACTGAGCCTCGGTGTGATGATTTCATTCATTAGGCGTGACCAAAAAAGACGAGAAATAGCTTAAATCACTCACCTTTTCCGGCAGAGTAAAAAGTAAAGGTAGAAACACCAGTGGAGTGAGCAGGATAATCAGCTCTTTGTGGATGCACCACAGCTTGTTGGAAACAACTGATATTTTCATCTCCGGAGTGAACTTTAGCGCCGTTTAGAGGGAAGGGAGCTCCAGAGTGCCTGAGGGGAGCCTGTTAGGACGTACTTTGAAGACTCTGTCCGAGTACAGAGAAGATTAACTACTCGCCACTACAGTTTAACTCCTCGTAGGGTGGTGACAATGGCTGACAGACTTCAGTGCGACGTCTGATAGACCTTTCGTGTATAGAACGACGCTGTGCTTGGCTCCATATTCAAATTTGCTGTTGGTATTTATAGGCTATATTTTCATTGTAATACTTTTGTACTTTCACTGAAGTACGATTTTGAATGCAGGGTTTTTACTTGAGTTGTGGTGGTAGCTTACTTTTGTGAAATATGTAAATTATTGTAGCCTAGATGGGTTTTTTTTTCCGAAAATAGACATAATTTCGCAATCCATGGCGCTAAACTTGGCTCCACATTCGTTCTTGTTCTCCTTAAGTTTCGATTCCACTTTAAAAAAATATGCCTGTTCAGCCATTATTGTTTCCTGTCACTTGTTTGTGCTGAATCGGTCTGAATAAAAGCCAACAATCTTGTAAATTATATTTAAAAAGTCACAAATTAAATGACCTGTAGCCTACCACACTGTGAGGTGTAAGTGTAATCTTTTTTTATGTCCATATCTACTGTGGAATTATGGAGATAATCCAGCTCAAAAATAAACATTTTAACAATTATATTGCCACAATTGCTGACTTTGCACTTCCCCCAAATGGCCCAATATGGTTGTCCGTTGAATTTCTCACCTGATTCACATACTACAGTTCCTAAGAGGAGCATTTCGCTGCAGCCTGCGGGAAGGCGGGGCTTGACAAGTCAATCATTTTTTTGCCTATGTCACTCCCCATACGCTCGAACGGACCAAGACGGTAGCGAAGCTGATATATCCTCTTGTTTCACATTAAGTGATAGAAACTGATGTAGGCTAAACACAAACCACATTTCATGCAACAACAGTGAACTGTAATTGGGCCCGTGTACGTTTTCGTTCATTTGATTTCCGATTTTGAAACGAAAAGAGTGGTTCGGGAATAACGTAAGACTGCTCCGATGAAAGCCTTGTTTTTATGAACTTCTGGGGCTAGCTGCTAACTAGCTCGGAAGCTAACATCTAATGGCAGGCAGGTTGCTAATTAGCCAATGCTAAAAAGTTTGGAAGTACTAGTTTCCCCTGCTTTCTTTCAATATTCCTTGGTATTTGTCTCTGTTTTCTGAGGGTTTTCATAAACTGTAAGCCATAATCATCAAAATTATAACAAATACAGGCTTGACATCTCGCTTTGCATGTAATAAGTCTATATATTAGTTTTACCTTTTATAAAAAGTACACTGGACCAATTACATTAACTACATGAAAACTTCACTGTTGCATGAAATGTCGTTTGTGTTTAGCCTACATCATCAGTGTCTATCTAATGTGAAACAAGAGGCTATATCAGCTTTGCGACCAGGCCGACTTTTTACAGTACAGATAACATCAACACATTGAAAACATTAAATTCATACATACATACACACACGAAAAAGGGGCGCATGAAATTTACATTAAAGAGGTGTTAATTGAAATGTTCAGAGTCCAGATGGCTTTCTTATTTGTCAGTCGTTTTAAAGTTTCAAAATATAAGTTTCAAAATTGGTGAATATTCGTTTTTCTTTCAGATCATTTACATTTATGGATACAACATTTTCAAATAAGATTAAAAGATTCAAAATGAAAACATGGCATTTATCCAAATAATTTCCTTTATAGTAAAAAATGCTACCAGGCTGTCTTGGTCCGTTCGAGCGTATAAAAATGACTTGAATGTGGACTTCCCGCAGGCTGCAGCGAGATACACTTGGTTCCTAACGTTTCCAATAATGCCCCATATGTCCATATTTACTGTGGAATTATGGAGAAAATCAAGCTCAAATATAGACATTTTGACAATTATATTGCAACAGATGCTGACTTTGCACTGCCCCCAAATGGTCAAATATGGTTGTCCGTTGAATTTCTGATTCATCTGATTCACATACTACAGTTCCTACCGTTTCCTATGATGCCCCGTATGTCCATATCTACTGTGGAATTATGGAGATAATCCAGCTCAAAAAGTTTGACAATTATCTCAAGAGTGTATGGCTGCAGCCTGGATACCTCCTGTCTCATGCTCCTCCCATCTCATGCCTTTGTGGATGTTAATGTTGTCTCCCTGATGTTAACGTTTGTTGTTTATTTGATGAAACCTGCGATGACTTTAAATTTTTTTTAATAATGCTTTATTTGCAAGTTCATAACAGTAAAAAAAAAGGACAAGCGTAACATAAAAACGTAAGCCAAGTGAAAAAAGTATAGCTCAACAATGAAGCCACCCACATAATACTAAAATGAATACTCTTTAACATATGAGACCACAGAAGAGTAGGCTACAATAAAAAGGTTTTCATGCCTCCCATTAGAAGGATCTGATATCTAAAATTTAGATAAGAGGAGGTTAACTAATATTTTATTATAGGCTAAATCTTTTTAATCTTCTATAATTTCGAAAGCTGCATTTATGGATCTGAAATTTGACAACAAAAATTAGGATTAATATAAAATATTGGTTAACCTTCTCCTTTCTGAAATCATAAAACATTTAAAACTGCATCAGCGTTTAATGTTGACATTTGTTTAAGCCATATTACATGAGAGGGTTTAATTTCGAGGTCCGAAAAGCGCATCACTGAAGTGTAGGCCTCCTCAAGTGTAATATTGTGATTATACAACAACGGTTACCAACAAATAAGTGGTAATCAATCTGTATTCATATTGTGGAGCAATTCGCTCTTGAAATACAAAAAAAACATAAACAAGACAGGACAAGATTTCTAGTCACTCCCTGTTTAGTCAGCCAGACAATTTGAGCTTTGTAGAGACCATGGGATTTCCCATTTCTATTTGGGGGCAGTGCAAAGTCAGCATCTGTTGCAATACAATTATCAAAATGTCTATTTTTGAGCTGGATTTTCTCCATAATTCGAAAATAGATATGGACATATGGGGCATCATTGGTGAGAAATTCAACGGACAACCATATTTGGCCATTTGGGGGCAGTGCAAAGGCAGCAATTGTTGCAATAGAATTGTCAAAATGTCCATTTTTGAGCTGGATTATCTCCATTATTCCACAGTAGATATGGTCATAAAAATAGATTATACTTAATCCTCACAGTGTGGTAGGCTACAGGTCATCCCTTCGCAACGGGAAACAACAACAACCTTCGAGCTAGCAAGCTACACGCTAAAAATGGCGAGGTGTGAAGAAAATAAGGCAGGCCTGCTTGGTTCTTTTGGTGAATGATTGTAAAAATTTACAAAGAATATGTTTACGGCATTGACTATCTAACTGGGACATTTTGGGGCCGATTGGTGGGGATTGCTCTGGACAAAGTACACACGGCGGAAATCATCTTTTGTAAATTGATCTTAATGCCTTAATTAAAAAAAAAGAGGAAAAATCCAACCTTTAAGGACACCAATTTTCTTTGTAAATGAATAATGTATCGTGAATAAATAAATGTTCTTCCTTAAAATACAGGGAGCATAAGTGAGTACACCCCTATGTTAAATTCCCATAGAGGCAGGCAGATTTTTATTTTTAAAGGCCAGTTATTTCATGGATTCAGGATAATATGCATCCTGATAAAGTTCCCTTGGCCTTTGGAATTAAAATAGCCCCACATCATCACATACCCTTCACCATACCTAGAGATTGGCATGGGGTACTTTCCATAAAATCATCATCAACTTTATCAGGATGCATAGTATTCTGGATACTATGCATCCTGATAAAGAGATGATAGAGAGATGATTTTATGGAAAGTAGGGGTGTACTCACTTATGCTCCCTGTATTTTAAGGAAGAACATTTCTTTATTTACGATACATTATTCATTCACAAAGAAAATTGGTGTCCTTAAAGATTGCATTTTTCCTATTTTTTTAATTAAGGCATTAAGATCAATTTCCAAAAGATGATTTTTGTATTCTTCTTTTTAGTCAAATGTAGCATGGGTGTACTCATTTATGCTGAGCACTGTATTTGAAGCTACATTGTGTAAGAATTTCTCCCATCTAGTGGTGAAATTGTATATGACAACCAACTGAATATTACTTTCTAGCCCTTGCCATTCCAATCAAGTTTTAACTTCTACGGTGGCCAAACACGAAATTAGATCTTAGTTTCTCCATCGTTTACACGCAGCTGTTCTAGCCACTCCAATATTAACTCTGGTCTCGTTGCTTTGCCTGTCGCGTTGTCGTTTTTATTCTCTTTTTTGCCTCTCTGGCGAGTAATCTCCCCCTGGCATTCGTCACGGTGACACTGAGCGTAAGAGGGGCGAAAGGCGGAGGTATGTCCCTCTTTGGCTAATGTATTTTAAAGATGGAGGCGCAACATGGTGCCCGTCATTCAAGCGACTCGCTCCTATGTATTCTGAATGATTCTGAATGGCAGATTCTACGCGTACGAGAATACTTTGATTAGTTGGTGGAAGTAATTACACATGATTGAGCACACATTTGTGAAAGAACAAAGGTTTTTTTTGCTAAGAATCAAAAAAAAAAATGACACAATGTAGGTTTAAATATACATTTAAATCCATTTATAAAAAATAGAATAGCTATGTAGACTTCTGTATTGTAACCCTAATGTAAGTGGAACCTGATACTTTCTGTTAGATATTTATTATATACTGCATATTTACTACAAAGAGCATGGTGCTTTACGCTGCTATTTTCTAGTGTCAATATAAAAGTAGGACAATACAAAAATTAAGATTACATTTTTATTAACCCAAGAAACATAGTTGGCATGAGCCATTATAAAAAACATGAACAGCATTGTTCTGCATGTTTCTAATTTGTTTTTGTTGTTGAAATTAAAAAACTCAAGTTAAAGTGTATGTACTCTACATTCAGAACATTAATATAGTAGCAAACAAATATTTGCTATGTAAAGATCTTCTTTTAAACCCAGTAGTGAGTTTATACTTACTGGCTCACTCCATGGTGCATCAGACCAAATACCAAATCTCAATAATTTAAATTATGTAAAGCCTGTTTAAAAACAGTTCAACTCTGATGATTCAGTTGATGTCTGATTCGGTCTGAATGTGGTGGTGGTGTTGTCTGAGGATGTGCCAGTAGGTGGGGATCTGTGCACATTTTCCTTCACTCTGTGCCTGCTGAGCTGCTCTCCGTGAGACACCTCGCCTCCTCAAATCAACATTTTCGTATTATTTTGACTTTCTAAACCAGGAGGAGAACTCACCCGCTCCCTCACTGTGACGATCGGTGGGTTTTAGTGTCTGCAGGATAAAAGCTGCTGGATTTCTTTACATCCCCAACAGGGAGGGTTGATACAGACAGTCTGAAACTCATAGTGAAAGAGATTTTTAAAGATAACATAACCACAATATACATCTGATAACGGCTTGTTGATATGTTTATTGGTGTTTGTGGTTCTACTCATTTCAGATTGGTATCATTTTCTTTGAGCAGTTGATTCATGACAGGAACTAAATTATAACATGTGGTGGGTGAGTCCCACAAGCTGTAGGATACAGTTTCTCTAGTGAAAAGTAAATGTATTATTTTTCATAGTAATTAACAGCACAATTAAAAACACAAATAATTAGCTGAGCTTTGTCATTTAAACTCTGTTAGCATATCCAAAGTTTGTTAAAATCCCTGTACACAGATACATTCAATGTTACAATATCAATACAATACCAACAATACCAGCTATCATATACAACAATAAATGCTGTTTACACCTGTAGAAGTGTGTGCATGGTGTGTGTGTGTGTGTGTGTGTGTGTGGTTTTTGAATCACTAAATAAGTCTTACATCCTCTCATGTCTGTTCTGTTTAGATATGAAAAACCTTTCTTGGTGAGTTGACCTCTATCGTGCCAATAAAAAGACCACACATGGTTTGGTTCAGCAGAGTGACAGATTTTTACAAACTGAGGATGCTTTACTGGAAAAAAAAATCTCTGAAAACAAGTGCAGTACAGTACATAAGAAATGCAACAATAAAATCACGTGTAATAGCTGACTTTGAAGATTTATCCACTATTTACATGATCTCCTCACAGGTCTGCTTCATCGCTAATGTTGCCATTGTCTTGAAGACCTCATACGAACAGCTTCAATAACCTGAACGACCAAAACAAAGAGACAAACGGCACAAATCAAATCAATTCAGTAAAGTGTTCAACGGAAAGAAGCCCACTCACTATGCATGTAAGAAAAGAAAAACAAAAAGATAGAGACAGGCTGCTGTTAGAGGAAATGGTGCATCAGAGCAGGAGTCAGCTCGCCTACGTCCTGTCGACAAACTGTAGTTGTTTCACACTAGATATATACAATTTTTTGCTTCATAATGTTCAGTGGCAGGTGGAATAAGCAAATGTCTTATCATAATGCATCTAGTTATGTGTATTTCCTTTAAACGCCCCCTCCATACGCTGTTACAATCAAATGCAATCCAATAAAACAGCTCAGACAAATTCTACCTTAACAAAGATAATAATTGCTCAGTTGTTCTGTTGTTTCTAATATTCCTTCCCCACTCATGTTTGTAAATGGGACAGCAAATCATTAGAAACACCTCTCAATATAATGTAGTCCTGTTCAACACTACTGCAACACTACTGAGCTGTTGTATTGAATTGCATTCGATTTTACAAGCCTACCTAATAAAGTGGCCACTGAGTGAAAAATAATTTTTTGTAACTGTAGCATGGACCAGCAAGTCCTCCAAATTGATTAACAAAATACGTTGTTTTTTCTATGCCCTCTAAAACGACACATTAAAGTAATTAAGCCCACACCTGCAGTTTCTGCTGTTTTGTTCCTCAAGGCTCCATTTAATTTAATAAAATGACACCACAGAGGACTACTTTAAGAGAGCACTGTCATGTAGTTGTACTTCCCCTTCAAACCAGGTGAAGTCCAGCAAAAGAGAAGCAAAACTTTTTCTTGCAAAACAGAAGCAAGACACATACAGTAAGTCCTAATTTCTAAAGCCTCAACTCAGTGGTTTAACTGCTGTTCTTGGATTTGCAGATGTGAACATGCAAAACAATCTCTGTCACTTTGAGTCTGCCTTAAAGGAGACATCATGAAACTCACCTTTTCAGTGCTTTTGCACATACATTTGGGTATCTGGAGTGCCTACAAAGCCACTGGGCTGTCTAGATCAGAAAACATGGGAATCAACAAGCCATTAAGTTTTGGTTGCCCTCACTATGTTACATGCAGCCTAATTAGAATATACTGCCATGAGTATTTTCACCCACAGCTTGAGAACTGCCTTTGCAAAGGTACGCCATATTTTTCCTGCAAGCCAATTAAAGCAGACTGGGAGTTTTGGGAGGGGGGCTTAAAGAGACTAAAACAGAGTGTTTACAGACAGAGGGTAAATACAGGTATATTTAGACAGAGAGTATGAGAAAAAGTATGCGTTTCTTTAACGCATGTAAACATGTTCTAGTAGAAACACAAAATACAAGTATGAACCGGAAAATGAGATTGATATGTCCCCTCTAAATTTAACAGCTTTATAGTAATTTTGTCTGTAAAATGGAAAATTGAATAGACTTCAGACTACTACAACTACTATTTCTAGACACTGTTCCATTATCTTTATTGTGACTATTATTGCCACTGTTCATCATACCCCCAACTGGCACCGCCAGACACCGCCTACCAAGAGCCTGGGTCTGTCCCAGGTTTCCCCCTAAAAGACGTTTTTCTCACCACCGAGGTTTCTCCCTAAAAGGGAGTTTTTCCTCACCACTGTCGCACTAAATGCTTGCTCTTGGGGGAATTACTGGAATTGTTGAGTCTTTGTATATTATAGAGTGTGGTCTAGACCTACTCTATCTGGAAAATGTCTTAGATAACTCTTGTTACGATTTGATACTATAAATAAAATTGAATTGAATTCAGACGTATTGCGATAATCAAATATTTTGTTATTGTTTTCAAAGCACTACATTGATTAGTACCAGCCCCTCCACTATTCCACCTCCAGACATGACAATCTTTTTGATCAATTCCTCTTCTCCATTACACATTCCATTTTCATTTTAATTATCTATAAAGTACGGTGGCTGACAGGGGCAAACGCCCTGCAACTTAAGAAAACACAAGCAAATAGACAAAACACAAGCAAAGTAAGAAAACAACTTCATTGCAACACATGCGCAGCATTCAGAAAACGCGATGCAAATACCAAAACAAAAAAAAGAGCTTGATTTTCAACCCCACGGGGAGTGAGGGAGAGAGAGAGAGAGAGAGAGAGAGAGAGAGAGAGAGAGAGAGAGAGAGAGCGAGAGAGAGAGAGAGAGAGAGAGAGAGAGAGAGAGAGAGAGAGAGAGAGAGAGAGAGAGAGAGAGCGAGAGAGAGCCAGGACACGTTCAATCTCAGAACGGTGTGCAACTGTGAGACGATAGACTGTAAATATTAAGTCTATGTTTGAGATAGGTTTTCTCTCGTTTGGTGGGTGTGTCTCGGCTCAGGTAATAAAACATTTAAAACTGCATCAGCGTTTAAAGGACAATTCCGGCGCAAAACGAACCTAGGGGTTATTAACAGATGTGTACCCACTCTGTCGCTCTCTGGGACATGTTTTCATGCTAATCGAATAAGTTTGGAGCTTGAAAGGCGCTAGCGCGGACCGCTAATTAGCTTACAACGCTAGTTTTCGGGGCACAGGGAACGTAAAAACAAATCGCTATTTATACCACTAAAAAGGCTCAAAATATCACCAAACTTCAACGGTTGCATAATGAGGGTCCCTAAATGTTAACTGAAGCATTGAGAACTTTGTAAGTGTACAGACAGTTTATTGAAAAGATACATTATAAAGACACTCGCGTTCATGTTTACATGCCGCCGCCATCTTGAAAACCAGTCATGACTTACAGCTGGCGATGCAAACTAAAATCAAAAGCAATTTGCTCAATATATCTGAAATAATCTCACTCTCAAAAAAAGTTTCAAAAGTACAGCCCTGTTTATCAGAGAGGGGAAATCTTCAGACTGTACAAAACACTGCGTCTCTTGGGCATCGCGACGCAACAGGTCCCACTCCTTGCAACACAGAAAACAGACAGGATTTATAGTCCCTCCCTGTTCAGTAAACCAGCCAATTTACCATGGGGTTTATCAATCTGAATAAATCCTGCTCGCACATATAAACACAAAACTGCTTTTTTTTGCTCCATCGTGTTGTAAGTAATACATCTGCTGAAAAAGTTATTGTATTCATTAGCATGATTGCCGTTTAGTTCAAAAACATCCAAAACACCAAAGTACGAAGACATAGCGGACCACAGCGAGCTTTTGTTTTGAAAAGTCGAAGCTCGGGGACAGCACCAGCCTGGGAGGGCATGAGACGGGAGCATAGACTGTATATTAATAATATATTATGTTATTAATAATAATAATATAAATTTAATATACAGTCTATGGACGGGAGGGCATGAGACGGGAGTTCTCTTTTTACTATGCAGCCATACCCGACTCTAATAAAAAGGCAGAGCGCTCCGCGTGGGGTTGAAAACCTCTGCTGTTCCACTAGCTGCTCCCTCTAGAGGTCTGGAGAACTTCCGTTGTGTAATCTGGATCTGCAGCGTTTTTTTGTTGCATTTGTTTTCGGGGTTTGTGTGCTTTTCTTTTTGCATCGTTTTTATTTGCAGTGCGTTTATGTATTTGGTTGTGTTGTGGTATTTGCAGCGCGTTTGCTGAATGCTGCGCATGTGTTGTCAAATTAATGAAGTTGTTTTCTTAATTTGATTGTGTTTTGTCTATTTGCTTGTGTTTTCTTAAGTTGCAGGGCGTTTGCCCCTGTCAGCCACCGTAAAAAAGCATTTCAGCCATGTACTCCATAAATGAATTGAGTTGACCATGTTTGCTTCATAACTTGCAACAAATCCAACGTTATCATGCCAACTACCGCCAACGGACATTAGCTGGGTACAAAGCGGACAAACCGGCTATAATAAGATGGCATTAGCATGTCGACCTGCCAAAATGAATATCTGTGAACGTTAGCAGTTACGTTACGGTCAACGTTAACTAGCCAGCCCAACCGGCCCCATTTTACATTGTGATAATGTTAGCTGGTTAAGTCAGCCCAACCGTGATTGTAGCACGGACGGCGTTGCCATTTGTACCTAGCTAACGTTAACATTACAAAGCGGGCGAACTGGCTAAAATAGCTAATGTTAACTATTGTTAACACACAGGTTAACAAAAGCTGGACGAAGTATAAGTCCCTATATCATAAACAATACATTTCTGAACTTTTACCACAGAGGTGTAAGACAGGCTGCTCCAAAATCCCAGTGAAACAGTTAACTTTTGAACAGCTTCGTGAATTCTTTTGCGCTTTGCAGTGAGTCTTCGTCCCAAGATGCATTGCGCAAAACAAAATACGGGAAAAACACCTGTGAAAAATCATTACAGAAAATTCCTTATTTAATTTATATATAATTTACTAATTAACACAGTATATTAGCCCGTATTTTTACAGACTTTTCTTATAGTGTACAGTACGTGAAGATAAATAGAGTTTATTTACCCAAATGCTGATTAGAGATAAAACGATTTTGCCGACGCCCACTGCCACATAGCCTATAATGCTCCACATGACTGGCAAGTCCTCCACTAGTTTGTGGCAGACTGCTTCGGACTGAGTCGTGTTCAACACAGTTGTCATTGTTGTCAGGTCAGCCTGGGTCACACACGCTGTTTTAGACAGAAGTCAGTGTTTAAATTAGATATTTCAGAGCAGAAATCTATCACAGTAATAAATGTTGTTTGATACAACGTATCAAATATAAAAGTATGTCTTTATCTAAAAAAGGAATTATTCTATCAAGCAGAGGCAACATTTGTCTGTTGGTGGACATTTCATTTGTAATGAACAGTAGAATATATATGTTTGGAAAATGCATAACTGTCACAGTGGAAAGGAAAAAATGTGTTTGAGGACATAAAAAGGTGTTTCCTGCTTTTTGACGTGGCTCGGCACATTCTGTGATGCAGAAATAAGGTTAAAGCAGACAAATTTGAGTCATGAACTTCCTTTTTGTCAGATAAATTATTAACTAGTTCGATATATATATATATATATATATATATATATATATATATACAGATTATATTAATGAAGTGCTCATTTTTGGTGCAAAAAGCTGTAACCAAAAAACTTGAACACACTCTTAATTCTTGAGCATTAGTCATGTATTTAACCCTCTACTATCATATTGGAATATTTTGGCTAATCTGAAGATGCATTATATAACAGGGTTAGGCCGTGTTCATTTCACGGAATTCTTCCGTGGGCCCATCATGGAATGTTTTGCGATTCCGTGAAACTGCCACCGATTTTGAGTTAAGGGGCCATGTTCATTTCATGGAATTCTGTGAGATCAGGTTGAATTGAATTACTTTACCAATTACTGCGCATAAGCTAAAAGTAATAAGTTACTAGAGAAAGTAACTTTTGTATTACTTTTAAATATCTGTTTCAATTCTCTTATTAATGCTATATTATTTTAGTGTTGCTGTGGGACAGTGTGGGACAAGACATACAGTATGTCAAACTATCTATACCCATTATCACCACGATGAAAAGTAAGTAAACACAATAGAATATGCATTAAACTTTAACCAGATCAAACAAAAGGATCTGAGAAGGACCAATCATAGGATTAGGGGGTAGGCTAATAGACAAATACTGCATTTTCTATGTAAAGATGTTGTCTCACTTTAGTCTTTACATGCTTACTTGTACATTATGTGTACTTAAACTAATATTTACTTTCCCTGTCAAGTTAAGTGGCTACGCATAATATTGAGAGGGGACCCCCAAACCAAATCCTGCTTAGGGCCCCCAAAAGTCTAGGGCCGGCCCTCGTTATACCCAACACTAGCGATGAGATATCAAAAACCTTATCAACATACTATCTAGATATGTTTGTAGCTCAGTTCAGATGCTTTAATTGAGTCGTATATTGTGCCAAGTGTGGTGTAAGTTAAATTCATAGCTTACCGTGAACCATTAGGTTGACTGTAAGATCCTGATTTTGACTCCCCACATTTGCACTAATGCAACACTCGTAGGTTCCTGAGTCTTCAGGTGTCACCATGGGGAGCAACAAACTGTGTTTCTCTCCAAAACTGGGTCGGGGTGAACGAGGGTAGCTGTAGTACTGCGTGGTATTGTCATCTTTAGCCTTCCTGATGATTCCATTTTTTTTCTTCTGGTTGTTGAGCTGTTTAAAGTAACAACCAAAAATGAATTTGTCAGATTAAATGAAACTCACTGACACATACGATAAAACAAACTATTATTGTGGCATTTATTGTAGCTTAAATTTAGCAACATTGATGAAGGGGATCACTGACCTTGTACCATGCCACAGAGAGGTAATCCACAGTGTCAGTGTCAACACCTTGATACTCACACTTCAGAACAACATTTTCATAGCAGTTTGCAGTTTGCGTTTCCTGCTGATTCTGGGTTGCATAATGCACCAACAGCAGCTGAGATAATCAAAACACAAACAGCATCTATACACTGACTGAACTACTTTAGTTTGTATAGGAGGAATATGAATCTTGTATGAGGATATGGAGGAAATGATCAATACAATATTATTAAAATCTTACAAGCTCAAATTTTATACTTAAACTTAACTCACCTTAATCAGCAATACCTTCTGTGACATGATTGATGGTACACTTAATCTGTCACTGGAGTTAGCTGTAACAAGGGGTGTTCTCACTTCACTTAAAATTGACTCATTTCCTGTAAATGTGGCACAATGTAGCTTTCAAGTTAGTATTTGGAGGCATTCATTATCTGAGGAAAATCTGCCACCATGTGTTGCTTCACAGCAGTGCATACTGTGCTAATACTTGTTTATACATTTTTCACAAAACATTTGAGTTTTGGGTCACTTCCTTAACACTCGCAGTTCAGTTCCGATCTTTATCCACACAAAATAATTTATTTTTAGCAAGGCAGAGTTATTTGAAGGGCCCCTCCACCAATTGTAGGCTGCTTTACAAAGTGTGCTGTTTAAAATCTGTAAATCTCTTGTAAGTCCACCAACCTTATGGAAGTACAAAACTAAATTGTTGCTCATTTAACAGCACCTGAAAATCTTGTTGTATGCTAGCTGTGGCCTATCTCCCCCACAGGTAGCTGGGGCGTTACAGATGCAACAACGTGAAACGGACCCATTCAACCAGAGACAAACATACAAAAAACAATAAGGCAACAGAATGTGTGAAAACTATACATGTAATACAAAATGCAATGAAAAGACTGCAACAAGTAAGAATAAAGATAAGATCAGGCTGTACAGTATGTTGTTATCTAGGCAGTTTAGCATATATTTAAATTAAATAGATTTGCAATTTGCCCCACATGAAATAGATAAAAACATGAACCTGTTATAAGTATAAATAAGCTGCAATAGGTCTCACAAATTTGCTAAAACAGTTTTTACTTACAGTAGTTTGTCAGCGAGATGTTTCTTCAAGAAACTAACCGTCCAACATACCAAGGCTCACATCAATCAATTGCGCGTGCGCGCACACACACACACACACACACACACACACACACACACATACACTCATGAAGCTGGCTCATCCTGTTGTTTTCATCGCAGGGAACTCCCCATTGTCCCCCTCAAGCATATTATTTGTAGGTGTCGCTCTTGTTGACAAAGGAGGTCGATATATGGTTATTAATAGCAGACTGGCTTTATGGAAAAGGGAAGAGTGAGGTCTTTGGATTCCACCATCTGCATCAAACAATGCATCATTCAGCAGCAGCTGGCACAGCGAGTGCAGGGACGTAGAAATGTACTGATGTTAACGCTGAACATCAGTGGAGATGAGGATTTTTTGGCCGCTTCCTATTGGACACCGGTAACTGCAGCTGTGAGCGAGTTTAGATTTTATGACAGGGAGTAATCTCAGCATGAGAGATAGCAAATACAAAAGCATGATGCTCCACATTTCTTAAATGTCTCTCACTTGTCGGTCACTGCAGGTGTTCTGTGCTGCATTTATTAAAACATCTTAATCAAGCACAAGGGAGTTTCACAGTTATACAAAGTATGTGTTAAAAGGAAATAGTGTCATTAGGAAGGAAGTTCATAAGACTTATCAAAGTTGTGATTCTCTGAAGGTTTACTTGTTGGTGTTAGGGTTAGCGAGTGCACGTGTGATGTGTGCATGTACAGCAATACATGTGTTTGATTCTGGCTCTCCGTGCTGTAGCTAAAGGGTGTTGCACGCCACAGTAAATCCCAGAGGTTGTTAGCACGCCCAGCTGCTAGCGTAGGTCTCCATGTTTCTGTCAGCGAGGTTGTTCACTGCACACTCTTTAGCCTTCTGATTGAGGAAATCCTCTGTTTGCTGAAATGAAACGTCCCAATGGTTCCGCCATCTCTCCCACAGGCCCTGTACACAGAGACTTTCCCATGAAGAGTGTGCATGTTTACTGGGCTTTGACAGATATATAGCTTTTTGATGGACCCTAGTAGTACCAATGTTTCAGTGCTGGAGAGGCTGATAGGTGATACTTGGAGATTATTTGGGCCATTTTTTAATTAACCCAGAACTTAACACCAAAACTCTAAACTGAAACCAAAACAAATCCTTCTCAGTTCAGTCCATATAAGATATTTATTGTCCGACATGAGGAATTCTTTCAGCAGCAAGGAAGCATTCAAACATAAACACAATAAAAACATAATAGGACAACTATAGACTTGTACAGCACATGCAATACAGAATACTCTAAAAGGTTTATGTGATAAAAGCAGAGACAAACTGCTGCAAAAAGAATAGGGACAACCTTGGAACCATGATTGAGTTTATGTTTTTTTTTTTTTTTAATTAAGAGCATTTATTAACACATGGGATAATTGAACATTTTGCACCTCATTTTTAGAGACCTGTATTTCTGACAAGGACAGGATGTGAAATTCCTTAAACAAAGGAAGCTTTAGATTCGGTATGAAAAATGTCTGACAAAGAAACTGACTCTCACCAATGTTTTTACTCGCCACCTTGACAATGTTGCCCATTTGATTTGTGTTTCAAAGGTCTGGACTGACACTGTGATGGATCTGTAAAATAACTGTCAACATTAAAAAACGTCCCCAAGAAATACCCCAGTCTTTGTTGCCCTTTGCATATTGTTGTATATTACCACCACAGCAAAGTAACTATAGCTAATTATTTACTTAGTAGCAGAATGACCAAAGAAACTCTGGAAAACACTACTACCGTAATAAAATAAATAAAATAAAATCACTTACTTTAACAAAGATAATCTAAATAAAGCCTAAAATTGTTGGCGAATTCATATCCATTTTTAAATCTAATTTAACACACACTCACACAGAGACATCTCAAACATACACTATAATAAATATATGCTGTCACGCATGCTAGAGAGGATGATATGATTCTCCTGTTTGATCTAGATAATACATTTGTTCTGAACTGAATACGACTGTAACTGAAATGATTCCTGTGTTTGTGAGGCTGCAGAGCTGCATTACACTCCCTGTTTAATTGTTTGTTTAAGGAAGCAAAAAAAAAAAAATGTCCGTATTACTGGATTCTCACCTCTGCCTAGGCTTTGGCAGGCTGCTGAGTGCGGGAGGTTGATTGTCCAAGCTTGCATCAGAACAGAGCTATGTTACGACGGTCTGTATTGTTCCCTAATTTCTTCTCAGGGATTTCCTTTTTACCAGCTCCCCACACCCGCCCATCCTATTCACTGTACAGCCCTCCATCATCCTCCCTCTGTCTGAAGGCCCTGCCAAACTCTCTGGCACATGAAAAACATTGTTCTTGTATGTTTGAGGAGACACAACCGCCTCCTCAGACAGGATTTTCTCCCCCACCGAGGCTCAGCTGACTGTCGGGCAGACAGAAGTCCTCCTCCTCCGTTTGGAAAAGCAGTCATGTTCAGTCAAAGCGGAAGCAAGGTACCTGAGTCTTGAGCCACAAAGTGAATCAGAACCATTAATATCTTTGACATGCAGGTGGAGCAAGGGGCCATCTCCCCAGCCAGGGAGGGTTTGAAACATGCTGAAACTGACTGTGAGAGCAGAAGCCATTGAAATATTACCATGTGCAGGTCTGTTTCTAACAAGAGCTCTCTGGCAAGACTACAAAATGCTGACATTAAGCACCCATCTGGGAATCGGAACTGCACTCCCAGATGACGTTGAAAAAACACTTTACATCCTTCCCCGTTTCTGGATCATCTATTTTAGCTTTTTCTTTTGGCGAGGCAAGGAGAGGAAGAAGTTTGAACAATCAGAGCAGTGATTTGTGTTTAATCTGAAGAGATGTTTTAATGGAGCCATTGCTCAACAGGAGTGTTTCCAACGTTTCCTCTTCGATTTGTTTAGATCTATAACTATTAGTCAATCAACATGAACAGGCTGATATGTTACATTTTGTCAGTTTCTTCTACATTTACTTTATGCACAAATAACTCTCTGCAAAGGTAGAAACAAGAACACTAAACTGCAATCTGTTACCTACAATAACGCACTGAGCTTCTTAATGGGCAACATAAAGAAGACAAATCTTACACACAATAGTTTTAGGTTTACTCTAAAGTGAGCTTTATTGTACAATAAACTTGTTTCAACTTTATTACTGCAGTACAGCCATCTTGCATCCAAATCCTGAACACATATCTTCTTAAAATATTTGTTTATTTTAAATCTTATATGGTTGCAATCTGTTATAATCTACTCTACTTTTTAATGCTACTGTACATGTAGTGGTGGAAGAAGTATTACGATCTTTTACTTTGGTAAAAGTACCAATACAACAATGTAAACCAACTCCAATTACAAGTATAAGTCCTGTATTATTTGCTACATGTACATGTGAAATGTAAAAATGTAGTGGAGTGGAAGTATATTTTATTATTCTGTTTTATCACTATGTAAAAGAATTGTAATAGTGTAGTTTGTCCATGTGGAGCCAATTTTAGATACTTCATATACTATTGGGTAGATTAGTAGTATAGTACTGCATCATATCATGTGTTTTTTTACGTATAAAAGTAACTAGTAAGTAAGTGTCAAATAAATGTAGTGCAGTAAAAAGTACAATATTTCCTTCTGAAATGCTGTGGAGCAGAAGTATATAGTAGCATCACTATTTGTTACAGATTGTTAAGTGTATCCTTTACTGTTTTTATCATCGTTTTATACAACTAATAGTACAGTGTTTGTGACAGTTTTAAAGGTAAACTGGGTCAAAATAACCATATTTTAGTTTGGGTAAATAACACTAACGATGGGTCAAAACAACCAATTAGTACTGGGTAAAGATAAGTAAGTAGTCTCTGTGCTTTATGTTTAGTTTGGGTTGCAGGGGTGAGTTCAGGCTTCATCCTTCAAAGACATGACATAATATAGCAGACAAAGCAAAGTAACCAAGCGTTTTGTTCTTGTTGTTTTCTTTTTCCATCTTCCACAAAACAATAGACTGTCGAGGTAGTTTTTCATCTCAGGTCATAAATCTGACCGGAGGAGGATCGGCCATCTAGCTTCAGTTCAGCTGCGCTGAAATTCTTCCTGCACAAAATCCCTTTTGGGATTAAGAGATGCGAGCGTCCGAGGAAGAGGAAAAACTCACAGAATCGAAGCAGTAAACCTTTGCAGTGGTCCCCAGGTGGCTCCTCGCCTGTCAGACATGTTAAACACATCCACCCTGACCTTATTTCTCCCTCATCTCCTCTGATGCTCTCTGCCATCAATTTGTTACCTGTCATCTTGAAAGAAAAAAAACCTGTCTACTTCCGAAATGGTGGAAAACTCACTATTTGGTTCGCTCATGCTGAAAAGCACCACCAGAGAGCAGTACATCTGGGCCCCAGCGCCGGATGAAGTCAAGACTGGCGCTGACCCAAAGCTCGCCGCACAGAGAGTTCCTCAGAGAGGTCGGCTGTGCGTTGTTTTCCCTTCCTGTGCCTCTGTGACGTCTTCCTGCCGGGGGGAGCCTCAGGGAGCCATTTGAGGAGGCCCCGGGGACCCAAGCATGGAGGACTTAGCACAGCAAATTCCAATTAGCCTGACAGGGCAGGTGGGGGATGGGGGATAGAGAGGAGCTCGGACCCCCAGCATGCACCTTTAACTGCCCTAAAATTCACTTTCCATACAGCCTCCTGTGTCACCGGGGAGCCTCCCTTCGTCATTTTGAGGATTACATTTGCACGTCTGATTCATAGCGATGCCAGACAGGAACCTGGGCTCAGCTGTCTGTGTGTCTGAGCTGCAATCTGCCTGTTGGACTGATCACAGGCCTGCAGAGACTGGGCTGCTTTTGCTTAGCAGCCGGATATCTCCACACTTATGAAATGTTTCCCAGTGACAGAGGTCTGAATCGTCTCTGTGCTATGGAGACCACCTTGCAAGACAATATAAAAGTAAATAAACTGTATTTACATAGTCCTTTTCTAGTCTTAACGACTACTCAAAGCCCTTTCACAGAGTACAGGAATCATTCACACACATTCATACACTGTGGCTGATGCTGCCGTACAAGCTGCTCATTAGATAAACATTCACACACATTGACACTCCAGTGGCGCAGCACTGGGAGCACTTCGGGTTTCAGTGTCTTGCCCAAGGACACTTCGACATGGGACTGCAGGGCCAGGGATTGAACCACCAACTTTCCGTTTGTTAAACGACCGCTCTACGAGCCACGGCTGCCCCATAGAAGCCTTTGCAGCTGAATGTGAGCAAATGAATAAGACTGTCATGATGACAGTGATAGTAAGAACCTCAATATGAACTTCAGAGGGAATCTTCAACCACTGTTGACACTAATCCATTCATATAAATTCAGAGAAAGTTTTCTTCAGGATCAACGGCAGCATTATATTTTCATCATTTTCCATGATTACACATCAGCAGGGTTTCACTTCTGTGCTCCAGCGTGACCTCCGACCTCTCACCCCATCTCTCCCTGTCCATTGGGCCCACAGCAGTGATTTATCCCTCTGACATACCAACAGCTGTGTTGGGGGCTCCGAGCAGAGTGTGGGCTACTATTTGCCGTGACTAATCGATAACAGACTTCAAAAAACAGCCATCGTGAGATCTGGAAAAAAAATACACCATTCATTGACACCAGAAACCTTGAGGCTCTGTGCGCTTCATAAACAACGTCTTGGCAACATTACTGGAAACAGTGGAAATGTGTGTGTGTGTGTGTGTGTGTGAGACATCTTTCCATTAAGACATAAAAGACATTTTATACCACTAAATTGATCGTTAAGAAAATAGATATTTGCAAATGGAGCTGAAGATAAATACAGTTTGTTATTTGAGCATTTAGGTGTCAGACAAAGAATGTTAAAGTTTGGTATTTGGTATTTTATGTAATTTTCCAATCTGCAGTTAACAGCTTGAAACAGAGAAAGTGTCAAAAGATTGTTGATCCCAGAAATAAACATTTTCTATTTTTTTATTTTGTCAATTTTATAATTTTACTTATTTTATGTGTTGATGTGTTTAGTTTTACATTAATGTCCCAGTCATTAACACAATCTGACTGATATATTTTGACATTGAGTTTTCTTCATTAAACTGTTTCTTGTTGTCACCGGAAAAAACCTGGGAAGCAGGAAAATAACAGCTTTTATTTTGATAAAATATATTTTATTTTAAACTTTCGAGGGGCAAAAAAAAGGACAAAAAAACTCATAAGTTTCAAACAAATGCACTGCATCTTTGAAAGGCTTATGCTTACATTTTCTCAGTCAAGTATAAATAGTCTCTTCTTTGTTTCCATCATTTGATCCAGCATGTGTGTGTTGGTGTGTTTGTGCTAACACCAGCGTTGACTCTTCCCTGAGAAAGTCTTTGAGGATTTTCAGGTTGCTAATCATTCGCTGGCCTTCAGTCAGCGTCTCATTCGCAGCGGACCCAGCCCTCGCATTTTTAAACAGTCTTTGGCATCCTTTATCTGGAAAAAAGAGAAACGTCTCAGTCATATAAAGATTCAGCAATATTAATGTAACTGCACCAGAAGTCATTGTCATTTTTTTTAGGGAAATAAAGACATAATAAATGTTTATTTTCTACAAAACATTTTTCAGCTTCACTGTTTGATGTCACATTAATGTCCAAATGCAAAGTGAAAGGCCATACTCATTATGTTGTATATCACGTTATGTTTTGAACCACAGTGAAGATCTCACAGTAGTAAAAAAAAATAAAAGATAAAAAGAATAACAAAAACATCTGTCTGACTGTGTGAGGAATTTACAGCGAGCGCCAATGTGCCGTGCGTAAAGGCCTTTTTACGCACACACTCCATGACAAAATAATGGAGTTACACAAAAGTGGTCAAGATTGAAAGATAAACAGATACTGCATTAGACGAAAGCTTCTCATAAAAGCATGATCAAGACAACAACTGGCCTATGTTCACTTTGAGATATATTATATATATATATAGCACATTGAACACATCAGTTGTATTTAAACTGCACTGGATTTTAAGCCCGCTTGACTACGAATATGCAGAACAAAAGAATTTACCCCTTTTCTCTGGTTGCTCAAACAGAAGGTGCAGATGGTCCGCGGTTGCTGCGCCCCGCTCTCTCCTCGCGCATGAACCGCGCCGAGGCAGGGCTGTCCATCAGCGCCGCCGTCTCCGAGAAGAAGCACGTTGGCCAGATGGGAAATGTAGCTGGATGCCAGTCGGAGAGTTTCAATCTTGGAGAGCTTTCTGTCCACTGGCTCGGTGGGTATGAGAGTCCGGAGAGCTGTGAATGCGGTGTTGACACTCTGGGTCCTGCCTCTCTCCCTGGCGTTAGCTGCGCTCCTCTGTTTCACCACCACCGGGGTCTGCCCTTCGAGTCGGTGCGAAATCCTTCTGCGTTTTTTGGTGGAGCCACAATAACTTTGCTCCGAGCTGCCGTCGCTTTCGCTGCGGTTTTCATCATCCTCGGACGTGATGGTGAAGTCAGAATAGATCAAGTGTGTCGCCACGGGCCGCAGCATGGCGAAAGTCATCTTCACAAGTTATACAAGTCCCGGCCACAAATCCTCTGGTAGTTAAGACCGACAACAAACGAAGGGACCAATCCTACATCTCAATAGGGCCCACACGCTGCATGTAGCCACCTGCGGAAAAAAGGACGTTTTTAATAAAGCTGACCGACTTTTCACAAGTCAGTTTTTGGACTGGCCTATTTTAGGGATGGACCAGGACTACCTGCTCAACTGGGCTCTTATAGCTGGATGGGAGGAGCTGCAAGCAGCACACACACACACACACACACACACACACACACACACACACACACACACACACACACACACACACACACACACACACACACACACACACACACACAGTGTTACAGTAACCTCTCCAGTGAAAAGACTCACATAATAACTCATCACAAATATACGCCTAACTCTTATAAATCACAAATGCACCAGAATTGCACATGGATATTATAGTAATAGGCCTACACTATAAAAGATAAAGTGAGTTATACATTTATCACTCAGACATATTAAAGAAACATTGGCACTGTGTGATTTAGTAGTGTAGTGTAGTAGTGTTGCAAGACACAGTATCACATTCACGTTTCATTTTATTTAGTTGACGCTTTTAACCAAAGCGACTTCCAGATAAACAGTATTGCAGTTGTACCTGTATTTTGTGGTGGAAGAAATATTCTGATCCTTTTCCTAAGTAAAGGTAGCAATGCAAAATAGTTAAAATACTCAGTTACATTAGAAGTACATCAGTGTTAGCCGCAAAATATATAAAAACTAAAAGTATATGCAGAATTCAATTCTATTTTATTTATAGTATCAAATCATAACAAGAGTTATCTCGAGACACTTTCCAGATAGAGTAGGTCTAGACCACACTCCCATTAAGTGAAATATTATTGAATGAGTAGAATCATAATGCCTGCTGGTCAAGTTGGACCTCATTTTTCAATACTTTATGTAGTGTAGTGCTGGCTAGTTTAAAAATGCATCTTTTTTTTTTATAAACTGATTCAATGTTTTTGTATATGTACATTTTTAATCAGAAAGGAATTTGTATCTATAGCTGTAAAAATACAAGTATTGGAGTAAAAAATAAATAAATAAGTAAGATTTGTCAAACAAAGTACCTTGAAATTGTACTTAAGTACAATACATGAGTAAATGTACTTAGCTACATTCCACCACTGGCTGTACTTTATGTATAGGATGAAGGGAACTCTTGTTTCGTATGAAATTAATGTTTCTGGGCCGGGAGCATGATTATAAAGTTGTAAAATTCAACTGTAAAGGGCTATAGTCTTTTAATGGCATTTAGGGACCAACGTTAGCTTTTCTGTTATTTTACAGTTTACTATCCTGTGTTAGTCTGACATGTTTATGGTGCTGCCACCCACTGAGGTTTGTTTCTGTTGGCTGGTAAACCACAAGACCGAAATGAACTTAATACCTCCACGAGACTTCAGCTTGCTCAACATCTACATCGACCTACTTATAATTGTGCCGGTGGTTGGAAAACTGTATGTAAATTCTCTTTGTCTTGCCAATTCTCAAATTTCCAATGGAAATTGTTGAGTCAAATGTGAGAAGTTCTTTAATTTGAATATCTTTTTCAAGATGTCTGCCTTAATACTTGACCTCGTACCACTATGGCACAGCAACAAACGGGCGTAGATTAGCTGGAGTAAATAATCTGTACTTCTTATGTAACTGAGTATTTTAACTATTTTGCATTGCTACCTTTACTTAGGAAAAGGATCAGAATATTTCTTCCACCGCAAAATACAGGTATAGTACGCGTAGGAGCAGAGCTCAGGCAGCAGGAGAAAGTGAAGTGTGAGTAAATAAACATTGAGCAGATGATCCTGGAATGGCAAGGATGTATTTGCTTGCTGCCCTGAGTTCAAAAAAACAAAACAGTGGCAAATGGACGATGTAGTCCTTCCAGTCTTCTCCAACCACATTCAACCACTTCAGTGTGCCTCAGCTGCATCAACAGTCAGACATCAGACACCTAAACTGTCTGCTGAAAGAGCTCTGAGGTCTTACAAAGGACACGAACCAAACAGGAAAAGGCTGTGTGAATATTTCAATTAGCAAAAGTAAGGGGGGGTCTCCAGAGATTTTACTTCATACAAGTTAATTAAAAAAACATTATGAGCTATGAAAGACACACAAACTGATTTTATGCTATAATTATGCTGCAAGTCTCAGACACTCTCTGCTGCTGCTGCATGGTTTATTATATTTACAAGACGCCCATAAAGACGCAGTATGAATTTATTGTATGTCTTTGTGGGGCGTGTGAACCAGTGTGTGTGTGTGTGTGTGTGTGTGTGTGTGTGTGTTTTGACTTTTTGAATTGGGACTTAAGACAGAAGTTATCTTATTTCATGGAACTGTGAAACACTCCTTTGCTCGTCCGGAAGAAGTAGCTCCATTTGTCCATCCTGATGAGGCGACAGCATGTTGGCTTTGCCACCCACTGAGTCCTGTGTTGTTGTGCTTCAGATAGCTCCGAGGACAGCATGCTCTGTCCGAGGAAAGTTTTCTATCTCTGCTCTGTTCATCTGTCCATCACTTTACAAGATGGACTCTGCCATGACATTTGGTACAGACATTCATGTGCCCCAGAGGATGAATCCTAATGACTTTGGTGATGCTCAGATTTTTCCTCTAATGCCACTATTAGGTTGACATGTTTGGCTTTCAGTGAAATATCTCAACAACTAATTCATTTTTTGTCATATTTGGTACAGAAATTCCTGTTCCCCGGGGGACAAATCCTTATAACTTTGGTGAAATGTCTCGACAACTATTTGATGGGTTGTCATGAAATGTGGTACCGCGTCCATGTAGGGCTGACATCTTCTGGTCGGTTGGTCGGTTGGTTAGTCGATAAGCTTTTGTCTGACCAAATTCTCATTGGTCTAAATAAAAGCTGGAAACCAACAATAAACGGATCCTACTAACTAGTTAGCTAGTATTGCCTGTGTAGCCAAAGCCAGATATAGTATATTACTATATATTACTATTACTGAGCTCCATTGTTGTCCAAAAACTATTAAAAAACACATCAGTGAGCCACACCGTTGCACTGTGTGACATACAAATAGTCGCCAACAAATACACTATTTACCCCAGTTTAAGTCAAGTTTGCCAGAAACTACAGTGCCCAGCTATATAGGAAATTATGTAGACTTTTAGAAAATTGAAATGATAAAATCAGAACCCTGTTTTAACCATCTATGTCCTCAGTAGAAACAAATGGGCTTGAGGCAAAAGAGAGCGACAGACAGGCTGAGAAAGTATTGACAAACGGGACTAACTCACTATTGGTTTGAGTCTTTGAATGGGATTTGGGAGGTCTGTCTCCCCTGACTCTTAGAATAGGTTATGGTCAGGTGTTGCATAGAAAAATGGCTGGGGTTAGAGCTAAGGTTGTGTTGAGGTAAAGCCAAGGATCACATATTGTCCCTCATGCTTGTT